>NC_142813.1:31214807-31249807 GCF_049724085.1 Artemia sp. Qi Xiang Cuo
TTTAAAAATAGAAATATTGTTTCCCGTTATGGTGTCATTGATGCTTGCGCGCGACTGGCCAGTGTGTCTTCTAATATGATTATGAATACTAGTAATGTTGTTTCTGTCACTGACCCCTTAGTTTGTTTTTTTCATCGTGATATTGGTTAATTTGTATTTTTTGCTGTTGTTTGATTTCGTAATGATGTTGTTATTTTTTTCTTTTATATTTTCCATTACTCCGCAGTGTCATTTATAATGTTCATATGTGGGTCATAAATAAATTATTATTATTATTATTATTATTATATGCTTTTCAAATGTCTCATAATATCTTTGCGCTTAAAAAAAAAAAAAAAATACTGAAAAAAATTAGCATGAATTTACTGAAAAAATTTGCATTGTCAGTTTAATTATCTGTGGTTCTTCCGGTATCATGTATGATTTTGAAGTTTATCAGGGAAAGAGTGTCCCTATTGTGGAGGAGCACAGAGAAACAGCCGGAGGTTTGGGAGGAGCTATTGTTCTTCGTCTGCTGGAGAAAATTGACAAGCATGTATATCACAAAGTGTATTTCGACAACTACTTCAAAATGTTACCACTGCTTGAAAAGTTGACAGCAGATGGCTTCTTGGCAGCAGGAACTATCAGAAAGGACAGGATAGCCAAAGCAAAGCTTGTAGATGAGAAGGTTCTTAGGAAGAAAGGACGAGGGTCGTGGGGCGAAGCTAGCAACATTGAAAAGGGACTCATCCTTGTGCGTTGGTTTGACAAAAGCGCAGTAAACATGGTGTCGAAATATTGTGGTGCAGGTGCAGGTGGAGTTATGAAAAGATGGAGTAATGAGAAGAAGGAGAAGGTTGATGTCAAAAGACCTGACGTTATTGGTCAATATAACCGCAACACGAGAGGAGTAGATATGCTGGATCATCTCGTCGCCTTGTATCGAATTGAAACAAAGACGAAAAAGTGGACCCTCAAGACCTTTTTTCACTTTATTGATATCACCATCTGCAACAACTGGCTTGAGTACCGTCACTTTAAGCAACATAACCCCATATATAAGACAGTGTCACTTTTTGAGTTCTGGAACGAAATTGCAGAAACACAGCTGAAGTGTGAATATGAGAAGCAGATCTCTAAACGAAGAGCTGGTAGTTCTCACCAGCAACAAGATGCCGAGAATTCTCCGGCTCCTTCGCCGTCCCTACCTGCAGCGCGATCAACTTACACGATCAAAAGCGTCCAATATGACAGAGTAAATCACTTCTTTGTGTATTTAGAAGGTCGGGAAGCCCAGTGCCGCTATGAAAAGTGCCCAAAGGGAAAAAGGGGGTTTCACGGATTCGTTGTGAGAAATGTGAGGTTGTGCTGTATCTGAACAAAGACAGGAACTGCTTCAAGATGTACCATATTCACTGAGTTTGAAACTTAACTTTGTGTATATGTTTTGTGCCTTTTTTATATTTTTCTTATAAACGAAGTTGTTTTGCTGTTACACCCATTTAGTCCTATTACTGTCATTTGACAGGGATCGAGATTTCTAAGAATATGTCCCCCAGTGGTTTTCTAACAAAGCCATAAGTTTTTTAAGGTCAAAACTAGCCCTATAACTAGCTGAAAGGGTTAATGTACATATGGTGATATTTAATCCTTAAATCTTTTAATTTTGACTTCTTAAAATTATGAAACTAAAAATATTTAAAAGAATTTTTCGGTAAAATACAAATTATATTCTGGCTTTTAAAAAGCAAAGGGGTTTTAAACCATACTCCTATTAATTTCTACTCGTTTTGAGTTTGACTCTGTTATTTGTTTTAATTTTTGTTCGTTTTGGGTTTCATATATTTATAGACACTGATTTGTGGTAGTTGCATGCTTGGTAGCCTGTTTGATTCTATTTTAATTCATTTTTAGTTTAATGGACTTCCTTACTTTTTTTAAAATACTTACTTCGTGGAAAAAGTTTTCTAATTTAATTTTTGTTCGTTTTATATTGATATAGTCTTTTTCACGGAAAAACAAAATAATAGTTTGAATATTTCTGGTTTTCCTTTAAGAATTTATAGTTTAGCCTGTTATCTATATCCTGGAGAAACTTTTTCGGCAATTTTTAAAAACATAAACTCTTTTGAAAATCATGAGACAAATAGTAGTGTTTAATTTGCTCATATACATCCTCCAGTTGACCTGATAAATAAAAGTTAATAACATTCCCAAAAAATTATATCTATGCTCTTTCACAGCCTGGATACAATTACACTCTTTTAATTAAGTAAAATTTTAAGAGCAGAAGTAGTAATAAGTAGCCCTGAAAATTTGAACTTAATATCCTCAGTGTTTCTTGATATATTGCTGAGATGTTTTATCGGTAATCATCCTAGAAACAGTGTGTTTTAATTTAATTTTAAAGCACCATTTAGTTTTCAAGCATAATGGGCAAATTACATAACTGCAGAGGGAATGACCTACCCAATAATCCTAGAGATTTAGTAACTAGACCTTTCAGCTATGCCGAGCAAAATGGATGTCTTAAAATTTTGATTGGAAGTGTCTGGAAAATTATGAGCTAAAAAGGAGGGCTGATTGCCGTCCAATCATTTTTTACTCTTAATTAGAGAACTAGAACTGTTGATTTTCAATCAAATTAGCTCCTTTTAAAATACCACTGACTTTATATGCTATGATAGAGCATCGCTGCCTATGTTCATATATACCCTATGGTGTTTATATACCCTTTTAATACCTGCATGCATATAGGTTTTTCGTTTAATTAATTTAAAAAACATTTTCCACAAAATCAGTTTTTCAAAAGAAAAGTAAAGAACTCCATTAAACAAAAAATGAGCAAAAATAAATAAAATAATCTACCAAGCGTGAAACTACCACAAATCAGCATCGATAAATAAATGAAACCCAAAACGAACAGAATTTACAATAAATAACCAGAGTCAAACTCAAAATGAGCGAAATTAACATAAGTTGGGCGCAAAACCCCTATGCCTTCCCAAGACCAGAATAAAATTTGCACTTACTGACCGAAAAATACAGATGAATGTGCATTGTCAGTTTAATGCACATATACTGATATTCAGCCAATTAAAATGTTAAAATTATTTGATTTATTAAAAAGTTATAAAAGTGAAAACATTTATATTTTTTTTCAGTTACTTAGTTTTTCTTTACTTAGTCCCCGCTTCTTGTCTCGTTCTCGATTGTCCCCGTTCTTTACTTGCGCAGCGCAATCGTGCTGCCCATGATTTATAGCAACAACTTTCTATATAAACCTTATGTGCCCCCAGGGCATAACTTACAGCCCTTGCACTGAGGGTTCAGAGGGGCTTATCATCCTAAAAGACCCAATCTCCAGAACGTTCAACCACATTGTGCAAAATGGATATCTCAAAAATTTTGATTGGATGTGTTTTTGAAAAATGGTGGGCGTGAGAGGGGCGTTAGTCGCTATCCAATCACTTTCAACTACTACAAAAGGCACAAGCCCTTTCAATTTCCAATTGAATGAGCCATTTAAAAGTTTCTACGACAACACTTTCAATTAAAACTTTATTTGCCCCAGGGCATAGCTTACAACCCTTGCCCTGAGGGCTGTGGGGGGAGGGGATGTCATCCTTAAAGACCTGATTTCCAAAATTTTCCACTACGTTGAATAAAATGGCTGTATAAAAATTTAGTTTGGATGTGTTTGGGGAAAAGGTGGGCGTGAGAGGGGTGTTAGTTGCCCTCAAATCACTTTCGACTATTAAAAAGGGCACTAACCTTTTGAATTTCCAATCAAATGAGCTTTTTCTTAAGTTTCTAAAACAACGCCTTCTTTAAAAACCTAATATGCCCCCAGGGCATAACTTAAAGCCCTTGCCCAGAGGGATCTGGGGGAGTGTCCTCCTCAAAAACATATTTTCTATCTGGAAATCAACTACGCCAAACAAAATGGCTATCTCAAAATTTTTATTGGATGTGTTTCGGGGAATGATGGGCGTGGAGGGGGGGAGGCAGTTGCCCTCCTAGCACTTTCGAAGATTAATAACGATGGTGTTACTACAAATTTCTAATCAAACGAACTGTTTTATATATTTCTACGACAACACCTTCTTTGCAAACCACACTCGCTCCCAAGGCAGTACTTACAACCCTAGCCCCGAGGGCTTTGGGGGATTGCCCTCCTCAAAAACCTATTTTTTATTTTGAAATCAACTTCTCAGAACAAAATGGCTATCTCAAAAGTTTTATTGGATGTGTTTGGAGGAATGAAGGGCGTAGGGGGGGGGGCTAGTTTCCCTCCAATCACTTTCGACTATTAAAAAGAGTACTAACCCTTCGAATTTCCAATCGAATGAGCCTGTTTTGAAGTTTCTACGACAATACCTTTTAAAAAGCCATATATGCCCCAAGGGCAAAACCTAAAACCATTGCCCTGAGGGTTGTGGGGGAGTGTCCTCCTCAAAAACATATTTTCTATCTGGAAATCAACTACGCTGAACAAAATGGCTATCTCAAGAATTTTGATTGGACGTGTTTGGGGGAATGATGGTCTGTTGGGAGGGGGAGCTGGTTGCCCTCCAATCACTTTCGACTATTAAAAAGGGCACTAGAACTCTCAATTTCCAATCGAGATGAGCCCCTTGTAGTTTTTACGAAGACCCCTTCCATATGAAGTCTGGATATTCATGTGTTCATGAATGTGTTCGTGAAATCTTATATGCTCTTACTACTCTCATCCAATTGGAAATTCGAACGGCTAGTGCCCTTTCTAATAGTCGAAAGTGATTGGAAGGCAACTAACACCCCTTTCACGCCCACAATTTCCTCAAAGACATCCAATCAAAATTTTGAGATAGCCATTTTGTTCAGAGTAGTTGATTTCCAGATAGAAATTACGTTTCTGAGGAGGACACCTCCCCACAGCCCTGAGGGTAAGGGTTTTAAGTTATACCCTGGGGGCATATAAGAACGATGTTGGCACAATGTATCATTTATCATTTTATCATTTAGAGCAGGGCACTTTGTATCGAAGAAGTTATCGTAGAAACTTCGAAAAGGGTTCATTCAATTGAAAATTTGAGTGGCTTGTGCCCTTTTTATTAGTCAAAAGTGATCGGAAGGCAACTAAAACCCCTTCCACCCCCACCATTTCCCGAAAGACATCAAATCAAAATTTTGAGACAGCTATTTTGTTCAGCGTAGTGGATTTCCAAATAGAAATTATGATTTTGAGGAGGATACTCCCCCGGAGCCCTCAGTGTAAGGATTGTAAGTTATGCCCTGGGGGCATATAAAGTTTTCATAGAAATCGTTGTCGTAGAAACTTCAAGAAAGGCTCTTTCGACTGGAAATTCAAAGGGAAAGTGCCCTTTTTAATATGCGAAAGTGATTGGAGGGCCACTAACCCCCCTCTCATACTCACCATTTCCTCCAAAACATTCAATCAAAATTTTGAGATACCCATTTTTTTCAACAGAATTGAAAGTTTCGGAAATTATGTTTTTGAGAATGACGACCACCACAAACCCCTCAGGTTAAGGGTTGTAAGTTATGCCTTGGGGACATATAAGGTTCTTATAGAAAGCGTTGTCGTAGAAACTTCAAAAAGGGCTCATTTAATTGGAAAATGAAAGGGCTAGTGCTTTTTTTAGTTGAAAATGATTGTAGGGCAACTAACCCCCCTCTCACGCCCACCATTTTCCCAAGTACATACACTCAAAATTTTGAGATATCCATTTTGTTCAACGTAGTTAAATTTCTGGAAATTAGTCTTTTAGCATGATAGCCCCCTTAGAGCCCTCAGTGCAAGGGTTTTAAGTTATGCCCTGAGGGCATATAATGTTTATATCGAAAGCTGTAGTAGAAATTTCAAAAAGGGCTCATTTGATTGAATATTGAAAGGGCTAATGCTCTTTTTAATAGTTGAGAGTGAATGGAGAGTAATTACCCCCCTTTCACGCCCACCATTTCCCCAAACACATTCAATCAAGGTTTAGAGATAGCCATTTTGTTCAACGTAGTTGAAAGTTCTTGAAATTAACTATTAGAGGATGACAAACTCCCCAGAGCCCCAAGAAAAAAGGTTGTAAGTTATGCCCTGGAGGCATAACTTACATATAAGGCATATATATATGCCTGGGGGCATATAAGGTTTTTATAGATAGCATTGTCATAAAAACTTCAAAAGGGGCTCATTTAATTGGAAATTGAGAGGGCTAGTGCCCTTCTTAATTGTAGAAAGTGACTGGAGGGTAACTATCCCCCCTCTCACGCCCACCATTCCCCCAGACCCATCCAATCAAAATTTCGAGATGGCCACTTTTTTCAACCTCATTGAAAGTTCTGGAAATTAGGTCTTTGAGACAACCCCCCTCACAGCCCATAAGGTAAGGGTTGTAATTTATGCGATGGGGGCTTATAAGGTGCTTATAGAAAAATTTGTCGCAGAAACTCAAAAAGGGCTCATTCGATTGGAAATTGAAAGGCCTAGTTTCCGTTTAATGGTCAAAAGTGCTTGGAAGGCTCGACATTTTTATAGTAAAGATCGATGTGGGTACAATATATATATATATATATATATATATATATATATATATATATATATATATATATATATATATATATATATATATATATATATATATATATATATATATATATATATATATATATATATATATATATATATATATATATATATATATATATATATATATATATATATATATTTATATATTTTTGTAACCAGGGCACTTCGTATCGAAGGATTTGTCGTAGGAACTAAGAAAAGGGCTCATTCGATTGAAAATAGAAAGGACTGATGCCCTTTTTAACAGTTAAAAGTGATTGGAGGGCAACTAATACCCCTCCCACACCCACCCTCCCATTTGCCGATTATGTTTAAAACTAAATGTTGCCTATCAAAGAATGTAAACAGATTCTTTTGTGAATGGTATCAAGTTTTCCATTTCAGGTCAACTAGAGGAGGTAGGAAATAAAATTAAACACTACTATTTGTGTCCAGATTTTTAAAAGAGTATATGTTGTTGAAAATTGCTGAATATTTTTCTCCAGCATACAAATAGCAGGCCAAACTATAAAGTCTTAAACAACGAAAAAGATTTAAAGTATTATTTTCTTTTTCCCTGAAAAGACTATATCAATATAAAACGAACAGAAATTAATTAAAAAAAACTTTCTCCAAAAAATAGGTTTTTCAAAGAAAAGTAAAGAATTCCATTAAACAGAAAATGAAGAAAAATAGAATAAAATAGTCTACCAAGCGTAAAACTACCACAAATCAGCATCGATAAATAAATGAAACCCAAAACGATCAGAAATTACAATAAATAACCAAGTCAAACTCAAAACGAGCAGAAATTAACATGAGTTGGGCTCAAAACCCCTATGCCTTCCCAAGGCCAGAACATAACTTGCACTTTAGTGAAAAAAAATACAAATGAATGTGTATTGTCAGTTTAATATACATATACTGATATTTAGTAATCAAAATGTTAATATTACTTGATTTATTACAGTTATAAAAGTAAAAACATTCATATTTTTCAGTCATGTAGCGATGTCCCATGACATCACTACAGTAGAAAGGCCCCTATTGATCGTACGAGTCACCCCTGCTGCCATCTACAACTTTTTTACATAATTTATGCATGTTTTTATGGTTTTTGTCAGTGAGAATGAAAAAACAGGATTTTTATCACTTTGATGAATGTTTCTTGGACGGTTATGAGTATTAATGTCTGACAGATGATGTCAAGGTTGATTGATTTGTTTACAATTTAGTGTAACGCTGACAGTATCTAATTTATGGTTTTTCTCACTTTGATGTATTTCCATGGAGAATTGTCTCCGGGCGAAGCTTATTAATGTCTTTGATGTATTTCCAAGGAGAATTGTCTCCGGGCGAAGTTTATTAATGTCTTTGGAGTTCTTCCAGGAGATTTGTTTCCGGGTGAAGTTTGCAAATGCGCATTAACGGCGGGGAAGATATATTTTGATCTTAGAGATGAAGAGATTAACGCGGGAAGGGGTTTCCCAGTAATTTCAAATGTGACAGCGCAGGGATGCCAAAAACAAAAGGAACACGCAGAAATTACGTTTAGGGGTTATTTGGGTGAAACCGTCTTAGACATTTTAGGGGATTATTTCAGCGAAACAGTTAGAGACATTTTAAAAGATGAATTTAGAAGATGTTTTAGAAGAAGATTTGAGGGTGAAACTCTGTGGTCGTTATAATACACAAGTTCCATTTGAACAGTGTCGTGAGGTCCCCTACCCCAACCCCAAAGGCCCCCGGTCCCCCTAATAACCCTCGAGCCCCCCAAAGACCCCTGGGACCCCCCCCCCCCATTTTTTTAAAATAATTTTTGAATTTTTTTAACATGGCATTTTTTTTAACTTTTTTACGTATCTTAAAATGACATGAAATATGCTTACGGCTCTATCAATCGTACTCTGTGCTTGTTCATAGACACGACTGGGCATTCCCACTGGTACTCTATGGCAGGTTATCTACCCTACCTAGTTTATTGCGTGCATTAAATCTGTATTTTTTACGCAGTGGAAGGATAAACACACAATTCATATCTGTAAAAAAGTGAAGATGAATTATTCGACGAAAGTATGTGCACATGATAAAATCATCGTCGTGTTGAATGCTGAGAAGGAGAAATACCTGAACTATGAAACGAGTGCAAGTGGCAACACTATTGGAAATGTATGCGTGCGTTGTCATGACAGCGTGAAGTTAGATTTTATTGTAGCACCCAAGAATTTCAATTTTGTAAACGAAGGATATGTAGGGGTAAAATTACCTGAGGAATCAGTACTCAAAAAGATTGCAAACATAAGAATGATTGTAGCTTATTCGGTACACGTCTTTGCTACTTTTTCTGGTAACACATTACCTATTGATACATCCTATCATCATCTTTACGGTATTAGTATTTTAAAGAAAACAAGAAGAAGACAAGCATACTCCCGTACTAATGTCATTAATCATATCTTGTCAATGTGTAAAAACTGCTTTCTATGTAAAAATAATGTGACAATAGACAGTGAAATCGCAGGCAAAATAAAAAGGAAACTAGCAGACAATATCATCAATGAATATAAAGATGAATTGCCGGAAAGTGAAGCACAAGTGTACTAATAATGTATAATAATGTATTTAACGTATTTTTATATTAATATTCTACATGTCGTTATTTCATTAAAAATATCTTATGCATTATTTTGTTAAGTGTTCATTATTTTTAGGGTATGCTAGAACGTCAAACGTTCAGAATATCTATTAAAAAGGTCAGAGATGTAAGAAAAAGAATTTTAGGGATAATGATACTACTAGCAGATTCAGTTTTTCATAGAAGATAGAAAAGTTAAAGTTCTCTTCTGAATTTTACCAAAGAACACAATTCAATTCTAATTTCACCAGGGAAAATAAAAAGCTTCCACTTCAGTTTTAAGTTCACCAAGACATGAAAAATTTAAAGTTCACTTCTAAATTTTTCCGTAGAAGATAGGAAAAGTTATACTATGATTGTGATTATTTTCTATGAAGATAAAAAGTTTCACTTTAATTCAAAATTTTCTTAAATTCAATTCCGACCTTTCTCAAAGAGTCAAATTTAAAGTTCTGTTCCAAATATTGACCCGGAAGAAGAAAAGTTCAACTTCGATTCTGAATTTTCTCAATGAAAATGAAATAAGTTATTGATCAATTCTATCTTCCCAAAATAATATAAAAAGTTTCCACTTCAGTTCATATTTTTCTCAAAGAGATGAAAAATTTAAAATACTGTTCCAAATGTTTCATAGAAGAAAGAAAAGTTCAAGTTCTCTTCTGAATTTTACCAAAGAACATAATTCAATTCTAATTTCTCCAGAGAAAATAAAAAGCTTCCTCTTCAGTTTTAAGTTCACCAAGACATAAAAAATTTAAAGTTCAGTTCTAAATTTTTCTATAGAAGATAGAAAAAGTTATACTATGATTGTGATTATTTTCTATGAAGATAAAAAGTTTCACTTTAATTCTAAATTTTCTTAAATTCAGTTCCGAGTTTTCTCAAAGAGATGAAAAAATTTTAAGTTCTGTTCCAAATATTTTCCTGGAAGAAGAAAAGGCCCAAGACATAAAAAATTTAAAGTTCACTTCTAAATTTTTCCGTAGAAGATAGGAAAAGTTATACTATGATTGTGATTATTTTCCATGAAGATAAAAAGTTTCACTTTAATTCTAAAGTTTCTTAAATTCAATTCCGACCTTTCTCAAAGAGTCAAATTTAAAGTTCTGTTCCAAATATTTTCCCGGAAGAAGAAAAGTTCAACTTCGATTCTGAATTTTCTCAATGAAAATGAAATAAGTTATTGATCAACTCTATTTTCCCAAAATAATATAAAAAGTTTCCACTTCAGTTCAGATTTTTCTCAAAGAGATGAAAAAATTTAAAATACTGTTCCAAATTTTTCATAGAAGATAGAAAAGTTCAAGTTCTCTTCTGAATTTCACTAAAGAATATAATTCAATTCTAATTTCTCCAGAGAAAATAAAAAGCTTCCACTTCAGTTTTAAGTTCACCAAGTCATAAAAAATTTAATGTTCAGTTCTAAATTTTTCCGTAGAAGATAGGAAAAGTTATACTATGATTGTGATTATTTTCTATGAAGATAAAAAGTTTCACTTTAATTCTAAATTTTCTTAAATTCAGTTCCGACTTTTCTCAAAGAGATGAAAAAATTTAAAGTTCTGTTTCAAATATTTTCCAGGAAGAAGAAAAGGCCCAAGACATTTAAAAAGAACATTAAAAAATTTAATGTTCAGTTCTAAATTTTTCTGTAGAAGATAGGAAAAGTTATATTATGATTGTGATTATTTTCTATGAAGATAAAAAGTTTCACTTTAATTCTAAATTTTCTTAAATTCAATTCCAACCTTTCTCAGAGATGAAAAAATTTAAAGTTCTGTACCAAATATTTTGCCGGAAAAAGAAAAGTTCAACTTCGATTCTGAATTTTCTCAATGAAAATGAAATAAGTTATTGATCAATTCTATTTTCCTAAAATAATATAAAATTTTCCACTTCAATTCAGATTTTTCTCAAAGAGATGAAAAAATTTAAAATACTGTTCCAAATTTTTCATAGAAGATAGAAAAGTTCAAGTTCTCTTCTGAATTTTACCAAACAACAGAATTCATTTCTATTTTCTCCAGAGAAAATAAAAAGCTTCCACTTATTTTTTAAGTTCACCAAGCCATGAAAAATTTAAAGTTCACTTCTAAATTTTTCCGTATAAGATAGGAAAAGGGCGGAATTGAATTTAAGAAAATTTAAGAACTGTTTATCTTCATGGAAAATTTTTCTCAAAAAGATGAAAAAATTTAAAATACTGTTCCAAATTTTTCATAGAAGATAGAAAAGTTCAAGTTCTCTTCTGAATTTCACCAAAGAACATAATTCAATTCTAATTTCTCCAGAGAAAATAAAAAGCTTCCACGTCAGTTTTAAGTTCACCAAGACATAAAAATTTAAAGTTCAGCTCTAAATTTTTCCATAGAAGATAGGAAAAGTTATGCTATGATTGTGATTATTTTCCATGAAGATAAAAAGTTTCACTTTAATTCTAAATTTTCTTAAATTCAGTTCAGTCTTTTCACATCGAGATTAAAAAATTTAAAGTTCTGTTCCAAATTTTTCATAGAAGATTGGAAAAGTTATACTTTGATCTTGAATATTCAAGTTCTTTTCTGAATTTTACCAAATAACACAATTAAATTCTAATTTCTCCAGAGAAAATAAAAAGCTTCCACTTCAGTTTTAAGTTCACCAAGACATAAAAAATTTAAAGTTCAGTTCTAAATTTTTCCTTAGAAGATAGGAAACGTTATACTATGATTGTGATTATTTTCCATGAAGATAAACAGTTCTTAAATTTTCTTAAATTCAATTCCGACCTTTCTCAAAGAGATGAAAAAATTTAAAGTTCTGTACCAAATATTTTCCCGGAAAACCTAAATTTCAATTTCGATTCTGAATTTTCTCAATGAAAATGAAATAAGTTATTGATCAATTCTATTTTCCTAAAATAATATAAAATTTTCCACTTCAATTCAGATTTTTCTCAAAGAGATGAAAAAATTTAAAATACTGTTCCAAATTTTTCATAGAAGATGGAAAAGTTCAAGTTCTCTTCTGAATTTTACCAAACAACATAATTCAATTCTATTTTCTCAAGAGAAATTAAAAATCTCCCTCGTCAGTTTCAAGTTCTCCAAGAAATGAAAAATTTAATGTTCAGTTCTAAATTGTTCCGTAGAAGATAGAAAAAGTTATACTATGATTCTGATTATGTTTAATAGAGATAAAAAGTTTCACTATAATCCAACACTTTCTTAAATTCAATTCAGTCTTTTCACATCGAGATGAAAAAATTTAAAGTTCTGTTCCAAATTTTTCATAGAAGATTGGAAAAGTTATACTTTGATCGTGAATATTGAAGTTCTCTTCTGAATTTTACCAAAGAACACAATTAAATTCTAATTTCTCCAGAGAAAATAAAAAGCTTCCACTTCAGTTTTAAGTTCACCAAGACATAAAAAATTTAAAGTTCAGTTCTAAATTTTTCCGTAGAAGATAGGAAACGTTATACTATGATTGAGATTATTTTCCATGAAGATAAACAGTTCTTAAATTTTCTTAAATTCAATTCCGACCTTTCTCAAAGAGATGAAAAAATTTAAAGTTCTGTACCAAATATTTTCCGGGAAAAACTAAATTTCAATTTCGATTCTGAATTTTCTCAATGAAAATGAAATAAGTTATTGATCAATTCTATTTTCCTAAAATAATATAAAAAGTTTCCATTTCAGTTTAGATTTTTCTCAAAGAGATGAAAAAATTTTAAATACTGTTCCAAATTTTTCAAAGAAGATAAAAAAGTTCAAGTTCTCTTATGAATTTTACCAAAGAACACAATTCAATTCTAAATTCTCCAGAGAAAATAAAAAGCTTACACTTAAGTTTTAAGTTCACCAAGACATAAAGAAATTTAAAGTTCATTCTAAATTTTTCCTAGAAGATAGGAAAAGTTATACTATGATTGTGATTATTTTCCATGAAGATAAAAAGTTTCACTTAATTCTAAATTTCTTAAATCAATTCCGACCTTTCTCAAAGAGATGAAAAAATTTAAAGTTCTGATCCAAATATTTTCCCGGAAGAAGAAAAGTTCAACTTCGATTCTGAATTTTCTCAATGAAAATGAAATAAGTTATTGATCAATTCTTTTTTCCTAAAATAATCTAAAATTTTTCACTTCAAATCAGATTTTTATCAAAGATATGAAAAAAATTAAAACAGTGTTCCAAATTTTTTTTACAAGATATAAAAGTTCCAGTTTTCTTCTGAATTTTAGCAAAGAACATAATTCAATTATAAGTTCTCCAGAGAAAATCAAAAGCTTCCACTTCAGTTTTAAGTTCACCAAGACATAAAAAATTTAAAGTTCGGTTCTAAATTTTTCCGTAGAAGATAGGAAAAGTTATACTATGACTGTGATTATTTACCATGAAGATAAAAACTTTCACTTTAATTCTAAATTCTCTTAAATTCAGTTCCGACTTTTCACATACAGAAGAAAAAAATTAAAGTTCTGTTCCAAATTTTGCATAGAAGATATGAAAATTTATACTTTGATCGTGAATATTCAAGTTCTCTTCTGAATTTTACCAAAGAACATAATTCAATTCTAATTTCTCCAGAGAAAATAAAAAGCTTCCACTTCAGTTTTAAGTTCACCAAGACATAAAAATTTAAAGTTCAGTTCTAAACTTTTCCGTAGAAGATAGGAAAAGTTATACTATGATTGTGATTATTTTCTATGGTGATAAAAAGTTTCACTTTAATTCTAAATTTTCTTAAATTCAGTTCCGACTTTTCTCAAAGAGATAAAAAAATTTAAAGTTCTGTTCCAAATATTTTCCCGAAAGAAGAAAAGTTCAACTTCGATTCTGAATTTTCTCAATGAAAATGAAATAAGTTATTGATCAATTCTATTTCCCCAAAATAATATAAAATGTTTCCACTTCAGTTCAGATTTTTCTCAAAGAGATGAAAAAATTTAAAGTTCTGTTCCAAATTTTTCATAGAAGATAGGAAAAGTTATATTTTGATTGTGAATATTCTTCATGAATATATGGAGCTCCACTTTAATTCTGATTTTTCTCGAAGAAGTGCAAAATGTACAAGTTCTCTTCTGAATTTTCTTAGAGAAGAGAAAAAAAAGTTAGCTCAATTCTGAAATTTACCAATGAAAATGAAAACGCTTCCGTTTCATTTGCTAATTTCTCAAAGACATAAAAAATTTAAAGTTATGTTCCAAATATTTGCCCGGAAGAAGAAAAGTTCAACTTCGATTCTGAATTTTCTCAATGAAAATTCATTGATCAATTCTATTTTTAGAAAATAATATAAAATTTTCCACTTCAGTTCAGATTTTTCTCAAAAAGATGATAAAAATTAAAATACTGTTCTAAATATTTCCTAGAAGATAGAAAATATCAAGTTCTCATCTGATTTTGAACAGCGAACATGTATAAATACTAATTTCTCTCGGGAGAATTTGCAGCTGTCACGACAGTTTTATTGTCACCATGACATAACAAATATTCAGTTCTGTTCCAAATATTCCCGTCTAAGAAAGGAAAAGCTATCCGATAGTAGAAATTTTATTCTATTCAGATAAAAGGATTTTATTTCATTATAATTTTTCTTAAATTCAATTCTGACTTTTCACATCGAGATGAAAAAATTTAAAGTTCTGTTCCAAATTTTTCATAGAAGATAGGAAAAGTTATACTTTGATCGTGAATATTCAAGTTCTCTTCTGAATTTAACAAAGAACATAATTCAATTCTAATTTCTCTAAAGAAAATAAAAAGCTTTCACTTCAGTTTTAAGTTCACCAAGACATAAGAAATTTAAAGTTCAGTTCTAAATTTTTCCGTAGAAGATAGGAAAAGTTATACTATGATTGTGATTATTTTCTATGGCGATAAAAAGTTTCAATTTTATTTAGAATTTTAGTAAATTTAATTTCAGATTTTAACATTGAGATGAAAAAATTTAAACACCCGTTCCAATTATATCAACGGAAGAAGAAAAAGTCCAAACTAGACTTTGAGGTTTCTCAGTAAAACTTATCTTGTCCATTGATGAATTCTTTTCCAACAAAATAATATAAAAAGTGTTCACTTCAATTCAAATTTTTTTAAAAGAGAGGAAAAAATCTTTAATACTGTTCCAATTTTCATAGAAGATACAAAAGTTAAAGTTCTCTTCTGAATTTTACCAAAGAGTACAATTCAATTCTAATTTCTCCAGAGAAAATAAAAAGCTTCCACTTCAGTTTTAAGTTTAAAGTTCATCTCAAAAAAGCTCCTTATAATAAAATGATCTTCTTGTCTTGAGATGTATTAACCTTTATAAAAATATAGAATCTCATTGTGATGCTAAATTTTTCTCAAGTGCTACTTTAATCATTCGATCTGAGACGAACACTTTTAAAGTCATGTTTCATATGTGTCCCAAGAAGAAGAAGAGTCCAAATTCGATTCTGAATTTTCTCAATGAAAATGAAATAAGTTATTGATCAATTCTATTTTCCCGACATAATATAACAATTTTTCACTTCAGTTCAGATTTTTCTCAAACAGATGAAAAAATTTAAAATACGGTTCCAAATTTTTCATAGAAGATAGAAAAGTTCAAGTTCTCTTCTGAATTTTACCAAAGAACATAATTCAATTCTAATTTCTCCAGAGAAAATAAAAAGCTTCCACGTCAGTTTTAAGTTCACCAAGATATAATTTAAAGTTCAGTTCTAAATTTTTCCATAGAAGATAGGAAAAGCTATACTATGATTGTGATTATTTTCTATGAAGATACAAAGTTTCACTTTAATTCTAAATTTTCTTAAATTCACTTCCGACTTTTCACAAAGAGATGAAAAAATTTAGGTCTGTTCCAAATTTTTCATAGAAGATAGGAAAAGTTATACTTTGATCGTGAATATTCAAGTTCTATTCTGAATTTTTACCAACGAACACAATTCGATTCTAATTTCTCCAGAG
The DNA here is from genome assembly GCF_049724085.1 of Artemia sp. Qi Xiang Cuo. Taxonomy (NCBI): domain Eukaryota; kingdom Metazoa; phylum Arthropoda; class Branchiopoda; order Anostraca; family Artemiidae; genus Artemia; species Artemia sp. Qi Xiang Cuo. Next base: position 31,230,934 of record NC_142813.1, read on the forward strand.
AAAATAAAAAGTTTCCACTTCAGTTTTAAGTTTACCAAGACATAAAAAATTTAAAGTTCAGTTCTAAATTTTTCCGTAGAAAATAGGAAAAGTTATACTATGATTGTGATTATTTTCCATGAAGATAAAAAATTTTACTTTAATTCTAAATTTTCTTAAATTCAGTTCCGTCATTTCAAATAAAGATGAAAAAAAATTTAAAGTTATGCTCCAAATTTTTCATAGAATATATTAAAATTTATACTTTGATCTTGAATATTCAAGTTCTTGTATGAATTTTACCAAATAACACAATTCATTTCTAATTTCTCCAAAGAAAATAAAAAGATGCCACTTCAGTTTTACGTTCACAAAGACATGAAAAATTTAAAGTTCAGTTCTAAATTTTTAAATAGAAGATAGAAAAAGTTATACTATGATTGTGATTATTTTCCATGAAGATGAAAAGTTTCACTTTAATTCTAAATCTTCTTAAATTCAGTTCCGACTTTTCTCAAAGAGATGAAAAAATTTAAAGTTCTGTTCCAAATTTTTCATAGAAGATAGGAAAAGTTATACTTTGATTGTGAATATTCTTCATGAAGATATGGAGCTCCACTTTAATTCTGAGTTTTCTCGAAGAAGTGCAAAATGTACAAGTTCTCTTCTGAATTTTCTTAGAGAAGAGAAAAAAAAGTTAGCTCAATTCTGAAATTTACCAATGAAAATGAAAAAGCTTCCTTTTCATTTCCTAATTTCTCAAAGACAAAAAAAATTTAAAGTTAAATTCTAAATTTTTCCATAGAAGATAGGAATGGTTATACTATGATTGTGATTAATTTCCATGAAGATAAAAAGTTTCAGTTTATTTCTAATTTTTCTTAAATTCACTTCTTTGATCTAACCACCAAAAACAATAGGTTAGGTTAGGTGTAAATAAATATTAATAAATAATTAGAAACATTTCTCCATGTTGAAGTTAGGTTAGGTAACTTATCATGAGCGCTCATGATCAGCTAACCTAACCTAACTTAAACATGGTAAAAAGATAAAATTAGGTTAGGTTAGGCTAAAATTAAGTTTGGTTAGGTTAAGTTAGGTTAGGTAAGCCTACGTACGCACGCGTAAGTAGGCTAACCTAACCTAACTTAACTTAACCTAACTTAATCTAGCCTAATCTAACTGAATTTAATATTGTTAACATGTTTAAGATAATTTAGATTAGCTTATCACGAGTGCAATGGATAAGTTAACCTAAACTAAATTAAACATTGAGAAATGTTTCTAATTATTTATTAATATTTATTATAACTAAACTAAACAATTTTTTTTGGTGGTTATATGAATGAACTTAATTTAAGAAAAATTAGAAATAAAGTGAAACTTTTTATCTTCATGGAAAATAATCACAATCATAGTATATCCATTCCTATCTTCTATGGAAAAATTTAGAATTTAACTTTAAATTTTTTTTGTCTTTGAGAAATTAGGAACTGAAAAGGAAGCTTTTTCATTTTCATTGGTAAATTTCAGAATTGAGCTAACTTTTTTTCTCTTCTCTAAGAAAATTCCGAAGAGAACTTGTACATTTTGCACTTCTTCGAGAAAACTCAGAATTAAAGTGGAGCTCCATATCTTCATGAAGAATGTCCACAATCAATGTATAACTTTTTCTATCTTCTAGGAAAAATTTGGAACGGAACTTTAAATTTTTTCATCTCTTTGAGAAAAGTCGGAACTGAATTTAAGAAAATTTAGAATTAAAGTGAAACTTGTTATCTTCATGGAAAATAATCACAATCATAGTATAACTTTTCCTATCTTCTATGAAAAAATTTAGAACTGAACTTTAAATTTTTTATGTCTTGGTGAACTTAAAACTGAAGTGGAAACTTTTTATTTTCTCTGGAGAAATTAGAATTGAATTGTGTTCTTTGGTAAAATTCAGAAGAGAACTTGAATATTCACGATCAAAGTATAAATTTTCATATCTTCTATGAAAAATTTGGAACAGAACTTTAAATTTTTTTTCATCTCTATGTGAAAAGACGGAACTGAATTTAAGAAAATTTAGAATTAAAGTGAAACTAAAGTCGGAAGTGAATTTAAGAAAATTTAGAATTAAAGTGAAACTTTTTATCTTGATAGAAAATAATCACAATCATAGTATAACTTTTCCTATCTTCAATGGAAAAATTTAGAGCTGAACTTAAAATTTTTTATGTCTTGGTGAACTTAAAACTGAAGAGGAAGCTTTTTATTTTCTCTGGTTAAATTAGAATTGAATTGTGTTCTTTGGTAAAATTCAGAAGAGAACTTGAACTTTTCTATATTCTATGAAAAATGTGGAACAGTATTTTAAATTTTTTCATCTGTTTGAGAAAAATCTGAACTGAAGTGGAAAATTGTTATATTATGTCGGGAAAATAGAATTGATCAATTACTTATTTCAGTTTCAATGTTAAATCTCAAAATTAAAGAGGAACTTATCTTCTTCTTAAGCACAATCTGAAACATAACTTTAAATTTTTTCGTCTCTTTTCAAATAACTAAAACAGACCTTAAGAAAATTTTACATTAAAATGAAACTTTTCAACATCATTAAGATCAGTCAAAAACAAGGTATAACTTTTCCTATCTTCTAAGGAAAAATTTAGAACTGAACTTTAAAATTTTCATGTCTTGGTGAAATTAAAACTGAAGTGGAAGCTTTTTATTTTCTATGCAGAAGTTATAATTGAATTGTGTTTTTTGGTAAAATTCAGAAGAGAACTTGAACTTTTCTATCTTCTATGAAAAATTGAGAACAGTATTTCAAATTTTTTCATCTCTTTGAGAAAAATGAACTGAAGTGGAAACTTTTTATATTATTTTGGGGAAATAGAATTGATCAATAACTTATTTCATTTTCATTGAGAAAATTCAGAATCGAAATTGAACTTTTCTTCTTCCGGGAAAATATTTGGAACTGAACTTTAAATTTTTTCATCTCATTGAGAAAAGTCGGAATTGAATTTAAGAAAATTTAGAATTAAAGTGAAACTTTTTATCTTCATAGAAAATAATCACAATCATACTATAACTTTTCCTATCTTCTGAGGAAAAATTTAGAACTGAACTTTAAATTTTTCATGTCTTGGTGAACTTAAAACTGAAGTGGAAGCTTTTTATTTTCTCTGGAGAAATTATAATTGAATTGTGTTCTTTGGTAAAATTCAGAAGAGAACTTGAACTTTTCTATCTTCTATGAAAATTTGGGAACAGTATTTCAAATTTTTTCATCTCTTTGAGAAAAATGAACTGAAGTGGAAACTATTTATATTATTTTGGTGAAATAGAATTGATCAATAACTAATATAATTTTCATTCACAAAACTCAAAATTGAAGTTGAACTTTTTCTTTTTTCAGGGAAATATTTGGAACGGAACTTTAAATTTTTTCATTTCTGTAAGAAAATTCGGAATTAAATTTAAGAAAATTTAGAATTAAAGCGAAACTTTTTATCACCATAGAAAATAATCACAATCATAGTATAACTTTTTCTATCTTCTACGGAAAAATTTAGAACTGAACTTTAAATTTTTTATGTCTTGGTGAACTTAAAACTGAAGTGGAAGCTCCTTATTTTATATGGAGAACTTAGAATTGAATTAAGGTCTTTGGTAAAATTCAGAAGAGGACTTGAATATTCACGATCGAAGTATAACTTTTCATATCTTCTATGAAAAATTTGGAACAGAACTTTAAATTTTTTCATCTCTATGTGAAAAGTCGGAACTAAATTTAAGAAAATTTAGAATTAAAGTGAAACTTTTTATCTTCATGGAAAATAATCACAATCATAGTATAACTTTTCCTATCTTCTACGCAAAAATTTAGAACTGAACTTTAAATTTTTTATGTCTTGGTGAACTTAAAACTGAAGTGGAAGCTTTTTATTTTCTCTGGAGAAATTAGAATTGAATTATGTTCTTTGGTTAAATTCAAAAGAGAACTTGAATATTCACGATCAAAGTATAACTTTTCCAATCTTCTATGAAAAATTTGGAACAGAACTTTAAATTTTTTTCATCTCTATATGAAAAGACGGAACTGAATTTAACAAAATTTAGAATTAAAGTGAAACTTTTTATCTTCATGGAAAATAATCACAATCATAGTATAACTTTTCCTATCTTCTACGGAAAAATCTAGAACTGAACTTTAAATTTTTTTTGTCTTGGTGAACTTAAAACTGAAGTGGAAGCTTTTTATTTTCTCTGGAGAAATTAGAATCGAATTGTGTTCGTTGGTAAAATTCAGAATAGAACTTGAATATTCACGATCAAAGTATAACTTTTCCTATCTTCTATGAAAAATTTGGAACATAACTTTAAATTTTTTCATCTCTTTGTGAAAAGTCGGAACTGAATTGAAGATAATTTAGAATTAAAGTGAAACTTTTTATCTTCATGGCAAATATTCACAATCAAAGTATAACTTTTTCTATCTTCTATGAAAAATTTAGAATTGAGCTTAAAAATTTTTATGTCGTGGTGAACTTAAAATTGACGTGGAAGCTTTTTATTTTCTCTGGTGAAATTAGAATTGAAGTATGTTCTTTAGTAAAATTCAGTAGAGAACTTGAACTTTTCTATCTTTTATGTAAAATTTGGAACAGTATTTTAAATTTTTTATCTGTTTGACAAAAATCTGAACTGAAGTGGAAAATTGTTATATTATGTCGGGAAAATAGAATTGATCAATAACTTATTTCATTTTCTTTGAGAAAATTCAGAATCGAAGTTGAACTTTTCTTCTTCCGGGAAAATATTTGGAACAGAACTTTAAATTTCTCATCTCTTTGAGAAAGGTCGAAATTGAATTCAAGAAAATTTAGAAATAAAGTGAAACTTTTTATCTTCATAGAGAATAATCACAATCATAGTTTAGCTTTTCCTATCTTCTAAGGAAAAATTTAGAACTGAACTTTAAATTTTTTATGTCTTGGTGAACTTATAACTGAGGCGGAAGCTTTTTATTTTCTTTGGAGAAGTTAAAATTGAATTGTGTTCTTTGGTAAAATTCAGAAGAGAACTTGAACTTTTCTATCTTCTATGAAAATTTTAGAACAGTATTTCAAATTTTTTCATCTCTTTGAGAAAAATCTGAACTGAAGTGGAAACATTTTATATTATTTTTGGAGAATGACTTGATCAATAACTTATTTCATTTTCATTGAAAAAAATTCAGAATCGAAGTTGAACTTTTCTTCTTCCAGGAAAATATTTGGAAAAGAACTTAAAATTTTTTCATCTCTTTGAGAAAAGTCGGAATTGAATTTAAGAAAATTTAGAATTAAAGTGAAACTTTTTATCTTCATAGAAACTAATCACAATCATAGTATAACTGTTCTTATCTTCTATGGAAAAATTTAGAACTGAACTTTAAATTTTTTATGTCTTTGTGAACTTAAAACTGAAGTGGAAGCTTTTTATTTTCTCTGGAGAAATTAGAATTGAATTATGTTCTTTGGTAAAATTCAGAAAAGAACTTGAATATTCTCAATCAAAGTATAACTTTTCCTATCTTCTATAAGAAATTTGGAACAGAAATTTAAATTTTTTTCATCTCTATGTGAAAAGTCGGAACTGAATTTAAGAAAATTTAGAATTAAAGTGAAACTTTTTATCTTCATGGAAAATAATCACAATCATAGTATAACTTTTCCTATCTTCTACGGAAAAATTTTGAACTGAACTTTAAATTTTTATGACCGAAATATCTGGTATTTTTGTGAATTTCTATCATCACTGTCTATTAAAAGGATTTTATCCCTATTTGAACTTTTATTTATCGTCATGGAAAGGCAGTGTGGTCTCCGAAATTATCTACATCATATATATGGGGATGATTTGAACAAAATTGTGGATAAATATATAAACACTCAGAAGAAACATGCAAATATAAACTTTTGTTTTAAATTGTTTTATTTTAGTTTTACTACTGATGACGGTCACTGTCTATGTGACCGAAATATCTGGTAGTTTTGTGAATTTCTATCATCACTGTCTATTAAAAGGATTTTATCACTATTTGAACTTTTATTTATCGTCATGGAAAGGCAGTCTGGTCTCCGAAATTATCTACGTCATATTTATGGGGATGATTTGACCAAAATTGTGGGTAAATATATAAACACTCAGAAAAAACATGCAAATGTTATATAAACTTTTGTTTTAAATTGTTTTATTTTAGTTTTACTACTGATGACGGTCACTGTATACGGGACCGAAATATCTGGTATTTTTGTGAATTTCTATCATCACTGTCTATTAAAAGGATTGTATCCCTATTTGAACTTTTATTTATCGTCATGGAAAGGCAGTGTGGTCTCCGAAATTATCTACATCATATTTTTGGGGATGATTTGACCAAAATTGTGGGTAAATATATAAACACTCAGAAAAAACATGCAAATATAAACTTTTGTTTTAAATTGTTTTATTTTAGTTTTACTACTGATGACGGTCACTTTATATGTGACCGAAATATCTGGTATTTTTGTGAATTTCTATCATCACTTTATATTAAAAGGATTTTATCCCTATTTGAACTTTTATTTATAGTCATGGAAAGGCAGTGTGGTCTCCGAAATTATCTACGTCATATTTATGTGGATGATTTGAACAAACTTGTGGGTAAATATATAAACACTCAGAAAAAACATGCAAATATAAACTTTTGTTTTAAATTGTTTTATTTTAGTTTTACTACTGATGACGGTCACTGTATATGTGACCGAAATATCTGGTATTTTTGTGAATTTCTATCATCACTGTCTATTAAAAGGATTTTATCCCTATTTGAACTTTTATTTATCGTTAAATTTTTATGTCTTGGTGAACTTAAAACTGAAGTGGAAGCTTTTTATTTTCTCTGGAGAAATTAGAATTGAATTATGTTCTTTGGTAAAATTCAGAAGAGAACTTGAACTTTTCTATCTTCTAAGAAAAATTTGGAAATTTTTAATTTTTTCATCTCTTTGAGAAAAATCTGAATTGAAGTGGAAAATTTTATATTATTTTAGGAAAATAGAATTGATCAATAACTTATTTCATTTTCATTGAGAAAATTCAGAATCGAAGTTGAACTTTTCTTCTTCCGGGAAAATATTTGGAACAGAACTTTAAATTTTTTCATCTCCTTGAGAAAGGTCGGAATTGAATTTAAGAAACTTTAGAATTAAAGTGAAACTTTTTATCTGCATGGAAAATAATCTATGGAAGATTTTTGTTTTCTCTGGAGAAATTAGAATTGAATTTTGCTCTTTGGTAAAATTCAGAAGAGAACTTGAACTTTTCTATGTTTTATGGAAAATTTGGAACAGTATTTATAATTTTTTAATCTCTTTGAGAGAAATCTCAACTGAAGCGAAAACTTTTTATATTATTTTGGGAAAATAGAATTGATCAATAACTTATTTCATTTTATTGAGAAAATTCAGAATCGTAGTTGAACTTTTCTTCTTCCGGGAAAATATTTGGTACAGAACTTTAAATTTTTTCATCTCTTTGAGAAAGGTCGGAATTGAATTTCAGAAAATTTAGAATTAAAGTGAAACTTTTTATCTTCATGGAAAATAATCACAATCATAGTATAACTTTTCCTATCTTCTATGGAAAAATTTAGAACTGAAATTTAAAGTTTTTATGTCTTGGTGAACTTAAAACTGAAGTGGAAACTTTTTATTTTCCCTGGAGAAATTAGAAATGAATTGTGTTCTTTGGTAAAATTCAGAAGAGAACTTGAATATTCACGATCAAAGTATAAATTTTCCAATCTTCTATGAAAAATTTGGAACAGAACTTTAAATTTTTTTTCATCTCTATGTGAAAAGACGGAACTAAATTTAAGAAAATTTAGAATTAAAGTGAAACTTTTTATCTTCATGGAAAATAATCACAATCATAGTATAACTTTTCCTATTTTCTACGGAAAAATTTAGAACTGAACTTTAAATTTTTTATGTCTTGGTAAACTTAAAACTGAAGTGGAAACTTTTTTTTCTCTGGAGAAATTAGAATCGAATTGTGTTCTTTGGTAAAATTCAGAATAGAACTTGAATATTCACGATCAATGTATAACTTTTCCTATCTTCTATGAAAAATTTGGAACATAACTTTAAATTTTTTCATCTCTTTATGAAAAGTCGGAAGTGAATTTAAGAAAATATAGAATTAAAGTGAAACTTTTTATCTTAATAGAAAATAATCACAATCATAGTATAACTTTTCCTATCTTCAATGGAAAAATTTAGAGCTGAACTTAAAATTTTTTATGTCTTGGTGAACTTAAAACTGAAGAGGAAGCTTTTTATTTTCTCTGGAGAAATTATAATTGAATTATGTTCTTTAGTAAAATTCAGAAGAGAACTTGAACTTTTCTATCTTCTATGAAAAATGTGGAACAGTATTTTAAATTTTTTCATCTGTTTGAGAAAAATCTGAACTGAAGTGGAAAATTGTTATATTATGTCGGGAAAATAGAATTGATCAATAACTTATTTCATTTATTGAGAAAATACAGAATCGAAGTTGAACTTTTCTTCTTCCGGGAAAATATTTGGAACAGAACTTTAAATTTTTTCATCTCTTTGAGAAAGGTTGAAACTGAATTTAAGAAAATTTAGAATTAGAGTGAAACTTTTTATCTTCATAGAAAATAATCACAATCATAGTATAACTTTTCCTATCTTCTAAGGAAAAATTTAGAACTGAACTTTAAATTTTTTATGTTATGGTGAACTTAAAACTGAAGTGGAAGCTTTTTATTTTCTCTGGAGAAATTATAATTGAATTGTGTTCTTTGGTAAAATTCAGAAGAGAACTTGAACTTTTTTATCTTCTATGAAAATTTTGGAACAGTATTTAAGATTTTTTCATCTCTTTGAGAAAAATCTGAACTGAAGTGGAAACTTTTTATATTATTTTGGGGAAATAGAATTGATAAATAACTTGTTTCATTTTCATTGAGAAAATTCAGAATCGAAGTTGAACTTTTCTTCTTTCGGGAAAATATTTGGAACAGAACTTTAAATTTTTTCATCTCTTTGAGAAAAGTCGGAAGTGAATTTAAGAAAATTTAGAATTAAAGTGAAACTTTTTATCACCATAGAAAATAATCATAATCATAGTATAACTTTTCCTATCTTCTACGGAAAAATTTAGAACTGAACTTTAAATTTCTTATGTCTTGGTGAACTTAAAACTGAAGTGGATGCTTTTTATTTTCTCTGGAGAAATTAGAATTGAATTATATTATTTGGTAAAATTCAGAAGAGAACTTGAATATTAACAATAAAAGTATAAGTTTTCCTATCTTCAATAAGAAATTTGGAACAGAACTTTAAATTTTTTCATCTCTATGTGAAAAGTCGGAACTGAATTTATGAAAATTTAGAATTAAAGTGAAACTTTTTATCTTCATTGAAAATAATCAAAATCATAGTTTAACTTTTCATATCTTCAACGGAAAAATTTAGAACTGAACTTTAAATATTTTATGTCTTGGTGAACTTAAAACTGAAGTGGAAGCTTTTTATTTTCTCTGGAGAAATTAGAATTGAATTTTGTTCTTTGGTTAAATTCAGAAGAGAACTTTAATATTTCCGCTCAAAGTATAGTTATTCTAATCTTCTTTGAAAAATTGGAACATAACTTTAAGTTTTTTTCAAGACTACGTGGAAAGACGTAACTTATTTTAAGAAACTTTTGAATTAAAGTTAAACTTTTTATTTTCATGATCAATAGTTACTTTCATAGTATAACTTTTCCTATCTTCTACGGAAAAATCTAGAACTGAACTTTAAATTTTTTATGTCTTGGTAAAATTAAAACTGAAGTGGAAACTTTTTATTTTCTCTGGAGAAATTAGAATCGAATTGTGTTCGTTGGTAAAATTCAGAATAGAACTTGAATATTCACGATCAAAGTAGAACTTTTCCTATCTTCTATTAAAAATTTGGAACAGACCTAAATTTTTTCATCTCTTTGTGAAAAGTCGGAAGTGAATTTAAGAAAATTTAGAATTAAAGTGAAACTTTTTATCTTCATAGAAAATAATCACAATCATAGTGTAGCTTTTTTCATCTTGTCCTGGAAAATTTAGAACTAAACTTAAAATTGTGTATGTTTTTGTTAACTTAAACTGACATGAAAGCTTTTTATTTTCCCTGGTTGAAATATAAATGAATTGCTATCCCTTGTAAAACTAAGAAGAGTTCTTTAAATTTTCTATATTCTATGAAAAATGTGGAACCGTATTTTAAATTTTTCATCTGTTTGAGATAAATCTGAACTGAAGTGGAAAATTGTTATATTATGTCGGGAAAATAGAATTGATCAATAACTTATTTCATTTTCATTGAGAAAATTCAGAATCGAAGTTGAACTTTTCTTATTCCGGGAAAATATTTGGAACAGAACTTTAAATTTTTCATCTCTTTGAGAAAGGTCGGAACTGAATTTAAGAAAATTTAGAATTAAAGTGAAACTTTTGATCTTCATGGAAAACAATCGCAGTCATAGTATAGCTTTTCCTATCTTCTAAGGAAAAATTTAGAACTGAACTTTAAATTTTTAATGTCTTGGTGAACTTAAAACTGAAGTGGAAGCTTTTTATTTTATCTGGAGAAGTTAAAATTGAATTGTGTTCTTTGGTAAAATTCAGAAGAGAACTTGAACTTTTCTATCTTCTATGAAAATTTTAGAACAGTATTTCAAATTTTTTCATCTCTTTGAGAAAAATCTGAACTGAAGTGGAAACTTTTTATATTATTTTGGGGAAATAGAATTGATCAATAACTTATTTCATTTTCATTGAGAAAATTCACAATCGAAGTTGAACTTTTCTTCTTCCAGGAAAATATTTGGAAAAGAACTTTAAATTTTTTCATCTCTTTGAGGAAAGTCGGAACTGAATTTAAGAAAATTTAGAATTAAAGTGAAACTTTTTATCTTCATAGAAAATAATCACAATCATAGCATAACTTTTCCTATCTTCTACGGAAAAATTTTGAACTGAACTTTAAATTTTTTATGTCTTGGTGAACTTAAAACTAAAGTGGAAGATTTTTATTTTCTCTGGAGAACTTAGAGTTGAATTGTGTTATTTGGTAAAATTCAGAAGAGAACTTGAATATTCACGATCAAAGTATAACTTTTCCTATCTTCTATAAAAAATTTGGAACAGAACTTTAAATTTTTTCATCTCTATGTGAAAAGTCGGAAATGAATTTAATAAACTTTAGAATTAAAATGAAACTTTTCATCTTCATGGAAAATAATCATATTCATAGTATAACTTTTTATATCTTCTAAGGAAAAATTTAGAATAGAACTTTACATTTTTATGTCTTGGTGAACTTAAAACTGAAGTGGAAGCTTTTTATTTTCTCTGGAGAAATTAGAATTGAATTATGTTCTTTGGTAAAATTCAGAAGAGAACTTGAACTTTTCTATCTTCTAAGAAAAATTTGGAACAGTATTTTTAATTTTTTCATCTCTTTGAGAAAAATCTGAATTGAAGTGGAAAATTTTATATTATTTTAGGAAAATAGAATTGATCAATAACTTATTTCATTTTCATTGAGAAAATTGAGAATCGAAGTTGAACTTTTCTTCTTCCGGGGAAATATTTGGAACAGAACTTTAAATTTTTTCATCTCTTTGAGAAAGGTCGGAATTGAATTTAAGAAAATTTAGAATTAAAGTTAAACTTTTTATCTGCATGGAAAATAATCTGTGGAAGATTTTTATTGTCTCTGGAGAAATTAGAATTGAATTGTGTTCTTTGGTAAAATTCAGAAGAGAACTTGAACTTTTCTATCTTCTATGGAAAATTTGGAACAGTATTTTAAATTTTTTCATCTCTTTGAGAAAAATCTGAACTGAAGTGAAAACTTTTTATATTATTTTGTGACAATAGAATTGATCAATAAATTATTTCGTTTTCAGTGAAAAAATTCAGAATCGAAGTTGAACTTTTCTTCTTCCGGGAAAATATTTGGAACAGAACTTTAAATTTTTTCATCTCTTTGAGAAATGTCGGAATTGAATTTCAGAAAATTTAGAATTAAAGTGAAACTTCTTATCTTCATGGAAAATAATCACAATCATAGTATAAATTTTCTTATCTTATACGGAAAAATTTAGAAGTGAACTTTAAATTTTTTATGTCTAGGGCCTTTTCTTCTTCCGGGAAAATATTTGGAACAGAACTTAAAATTTTTTCATCTCTTTGAGAAATGTCGGAACTGAATTTAGAAAAATTTAGAATTAAAGTGAAACTTTTTATCTTCATAGAAGATAATCACAATCATAGTATAACTTTTCCTATCTTCTACGGAAAAATTTAGAACTCAACTTTAAATTTTTTATGTCTTGGTGAAGAGGAAGCTTTTTATTTTCTCTGAAGAAATTAGAATTGAATTATGTTATTTAGTAAAATTCAGAAGAGAACTTGAACTTTTCTATCTTCTATGAAAAATTTGGAACTGTATTTTAAATTTTTTCATCTCTATGAAAAAAATATGAATTTAATTTGAAAATTTTTACATGATTTTGTGGAGAAAGAAATGATCGATAACTTATTTCATTTTTATTGAATATATTCAGGATCGAAGTTGAACTATTCTTCTGCCGGGAAAATATTTGGAACAAAACTTTAATTATAATTCTTTGAGACAGATCGGAATTGAAATTTAAAGTGAAACTTTTTATCTTCATAGAAAATAATCACAATCATAGTATAACTTTTCTATCTTCTATGAAAAATGTGGAACAGTATTTTAAATTTTTTCATCTGTTTGACATAAATCTGAATTGAAGTGAAAAATTGTTATATTATGTCGGGAAAATAGAATTGATCAATAACTTATTTCATTTTCATTGAGAAAATTCAGAATCGAAGTTGAACTTATATTCTTCCGAGAAAATATTTGGAACAGAACTTTAAATTTTTCATCTCTTTGAGAAAGGTTAGAACATAATTTAAGAAAATTTAGAATTAAAGTGAAACTGTTTATCTTCATACAAAACAATCACAATCAAAGTTTAACTTTTCCTATCTTCTATGGAAAAATTTAGAACTGAACTTTAAATTTTTTATGTCATGCTGAACTTAAAACTGAAGTGGAAGCTTTTTATTTTCTCTGGAGAAATTATAATTGAATTGTGTTCTTTGGTAAAATTCAGAAGAGAACTTGAACTTTTTTATCTTCTATGAAAATTTTGGAACAGTATTTAAGATTTTTTCATCTCTTTGAGAAAAATCTGAGCTGAAGTGGACACTTTTTCTATTATTTTGGGAAAATAGATTTTATCAATAACGTATTTCATTTTCATTGAGAAAATTCAGAGTTGAAGTTGAACTTTTCTTCTTCCGAGAAAATATTTGGAACAGAACTTCAAATTTTTTATCTCCTTGAGAAAAGTCGGAATTGAATTTAAGAAAATTTATAATTAAAGTTAAACTTTTTATCTGCATGGAAAATAATCTGTGGAAGGTTTTTATTTTCTCTGGAGAAATTAGAATTGATATGTGCTCTTTGGTAAAATTCATAAGAGAGAATGATCATGTCTGTCTTATAAGAAAAATTTGGATGAGCATATATCTTTTTTTCATCTCTTTGAGAAAAATCTGAACCGAGGTGGAAACTTTTTACTACGATTCGGGGCAACATAATCGATCAATAACCTATCTCGTTTTCATTGAGACACTTCAGACTCTACGTTTAACTTTCCTTAGTCTGGGACATTATTTGGAACAGAACTTTAAATTTTTTCATATCTCTGAGAAAGGTCGGAATTGAATTTCAGAAAATTTAGAATTAATGTGAAACTTTTTATCTTCATGGAAAATAATCACAATCATAGTATAAATTTTCTTATCTTCTACGGAAAAATTTAGAACTGAACTTTAAATTTTTTATGTCTTGGGCCTCTTCTTCTTCCTGGAAAATATTTGAAACAGAACTTAAAATTTTTTCATCTCTTTGAGAAATGTCGGAACTGAATTTAGGAAAATTTAGAATTAAAGTGAAACTTTTTATCTTCATTGAAGATAATCACAATCATAGTATAACTTTTCCTATCTTCTACGGAAAAATTTAGAACTCAACTTTAAATTTTTTATGTCTTGGTGAAGAGGAAGCTTTTTACTTTCTCTGGAGAAATTAGAATTGAATTATGTTCTTTAGTACAATTCAGAAGAGAACTTGAACTTTTCTATCTTCTATGAAAAATTTGGAACAGTATTTTAAATTTTTTCATCTCTTTGAGAAAAATCTGAATTAAAGTGGAAAATTTTTATTTTATTTTGGGAAAATAGAATTGATCAATAACTTATTTCATTCTCCTTGAGAAAATTCAGAATAGAAATTGAACTTTTCTTCTTCCGGGAAAATATTTGGAACAGAACTTTAAATTTGACTCTTTGAGAAAGGTCGGAATGAAATTTATGAAACTTTAGAATTAAAGTGAAACTTTTTATGTTCATGGAAAATAATCACAATCATAGTATAACTTTTCCTATCTTCTACGGAAAAATTTAGAAGTGAACTTTAAATTTTCTATGTCTTGGGCCTTTTCTTTTTCCGGGAAAATATTTGGAACAGAACTTAAAATTTTTTCATCTCTTTGAGAAAAGTCGGAACTGAATTTAAGAAAATTTAGAATTAAAGTAAAACTTTTTATCTTCATAAAAAATCATCACAATCATAGTATAACTTTTCCAATCTTCTATGGAAAAATTTAGAACTGAACTTTAAATTTTTTATGTCTTGGTGAACTTAAAACTGAAGAGGAAGCTTTTTTATTTTCTCTGGAGAAATTAGAATTGAATTATGTTCTTTGGTAAAATTCAGAAGAGAACTTGAACTTTTATATCTTCTATTAAAAATTTGTAACATTATTTTAAATTTTTTAATCTCTTTGAGAAAAATCTGAACTGAAGTTGAAACTTTTTATATTATTTTGGGAAAATAGAATTGATCAATAATTTATTTCATTTTTAATGAGAAAATTCAGAATCGAAGTTGAACTTTTCTTCTTCCGAGAAAATATTTGGAACAAAACTTTAAATTTGACTCTTTGAGAAAGGTCATAATCGAATTTACGAAAATTTAGAATTTAAGTGAAACTTTTTATCTTCATGGAAAATAATCACAATCATAGTGTAACTTTTCCTATCTTCTATAGTAAAATTTAGCAGTGATCTTTAAATTTTTTCTGTCTCGGGGAACTTAAAACTGAAGTGGAAGCTTTTTATTTTCTCTGGTGAAATTAGAATTGAAATGTGTTCTATGGTAAAATTCAGAACAGAACTTGAACCTTTCTATCTTCTATAAAAAATTGAGCCTGCTAGTAGTATCTTTATCTCTAAAATTCTTTTTCTTACATCTCTGTCCTTTTTAATAGATACTCTGAACGTTTGACGTTCTACCATACCCTAAAAATAATGAACACTTAACAAAATAATGCATAAGATATTTTTAATGAAATAACGACATGTAGAATATTAATATAAAAATATGTTAAATACATTATTATACATTTTTAGTACACTTGCGCTTCACTTTCCGTCAATTCGTCTTTATATTCATTGATGATATTGTCTGCTAATGTCCTTTTTATTGTGCCTGCGATTTCACTGTCTATTGTCACATTATTTTACCTAGATAACAGTTTTGGCACATTGACAAGATATGATTAATGACATTAGTGCAGGAGTATACTTGTCTTCTTCTTGTTCTCTTTAAAATGCTAATACCGGAAAGATGATGATAGGATGTATCAACAGGTAATGTGTTACCAGCAACAGTAGCAAGGAGTTGTCCCCGATCATCGACAATTATTTTTAAGTTTGCATTCTCTTTGAGCACTAATTTCTCTGGTAATGTTACTCTCGCATATCCACCGTTTACACGACTGAAATTCTTGGGTACTCCAATGAAATCTAACTTCTCGCTGTCATGACAACACATGCATACATTTTCAATAGTGTTACCACATGCACTTGTTTCATTGTTCAGGTATTTCTCCTTGTCAGCATTCAACACGACGATGATTTTATCATGTGTACATGCCTTCGTCGAATAATTCATCTTCCCTTTTTTACAGATATGAATTGTGTGTTTATCCTTCCACTGCATTAAAAATACTGATTTAATGCGTGCAATAAACTCGGTAGTGTCTATAACCTGCCATAGAGTACCAGTGGGAAAGCCGCGTCGTGTCTATGAACAAGCACAGAGTATGATTGGTAGAGCCGTAAGCATATTTCATGTCATTTTAAGATACGTAAAAAAGTTTAAAAAATGCCATGTTAAAAAAATTCAAAAATTATTTTAAAAAAATGGGGGGGAGGGATCCCGGGGGTCTTTGGGGGCTCGAGGGGCATTAGGGGGACCGGGGGCCTTTGGGGTTGGGGAGGGGGACCTTACGACACTGTTCAAATGGAACTTGTGTATTATAACGACCAAAGAGTTTCACCCTCAAATCCTCTTCTAAAACATCTTCTAAAATCATCTTTTAAAATGTCTCTAACTGTTTCACCAATATAATTCCCTAAAATGTCTAAAACGGTTTCGCCCAAATAACCCCTAAACGTAATTTTAGCGTGTTTCTTTTGTTTTCGATGTCCCTGCGCGGTCACATTTGAAATTACTAGGAAACCCCTTCCCGCGTTAATCTCTTTATCTCTAAGATAAAAATATCTCTTCCCCGCCGTTAATGCGCATTTGCAAACTTCGCCCGGAAACAATTCTCCTGGAAGAACTCCAAAGACATTAACAAACTTCGCCCGGAGACAATTCTCCTTGGAAATACATCAAACACATTAATAAGCTTCGCCCGGAGACAATTCTCCATGGAAATACATCAAAGTGAGAAAAACCATAAATTAGATACTGTCAGCGTTACACTAAATTGTAAACAAATCAATCAACCTTGACATCATCTGTCAGACATTAATACTCATAACCGTCCAAGAAACATCCATCAATGTGAGAAAAATCCTGCTTTTTCATTCTCACTGACAAAAACCATAAAAACATGCATAAATTATGTAAAAAAGTTGTAGGTGGCAGCAGGGGTGACTCCTACGATCAAAAGGGGCCTTTCTACTCTCTATATCTCCCCCAAGACATCTTTCAGGCATTTCCTAATAAAAAATTATGCTTTTAAATCACGTGAAACAAGTTTTTGCAACACAGCCCTGATGCCCCACAAAACATCCGACCGCCATAGCATCACCCCCATCCATCACCATGTGGTACCAGACCCTCCCCCCACCCCACTCACGACGACCTAATATTATTGGTATATTGAAACCATATTAAGAGGTATTATTGAAAGACTTTTAAGAAAATACCCTTTTTTTCATTGAGATAAATTTAAAATCCACCCTCCACCTAGCATTAATTTTCAGAGGGCGCCATGACAATACATACAATTTTTAGGCATTATTGTGGCTTATAAAAGGATAAAATATAAACAATAGCATGTGTAATTTAATGAAAAAAGAGGGGAGAGGATTCCAGAAGAGGGGAGGTGGTTTGTCTCAGTCCTTAAGCAACCCAGGGCACATTTTTCGGTAAAAATATCAAAAAACCAAAAGGAGGGGAAACTCTTATTCCCACCCATCCAGCACACTGCGGGGAGAGGGGGTTGGTCAGTGCCTACTCATTTCGGGGACGGAATCAGGACTTTAGCTAGGCGATAAAGGAGGTTAAAAAACGGTATTACTCAAGATACCTTAAAATGTAGTAATAATAGGGAAAATATCATTGAGTTTCTGCGACAACCCTTTAACGTCATATCATCTCTGTTTTCAGAGTTCTCACCCCTGGCAACCCACCCAAGATTCCAGGCGTTCTAATATTTCTTCTTCATTGGCATGATTCCTAGTGGTTTTGGTGCATTGTTTTTCTGGAAGATTCCCAGTATTTCCGTGACCAAGTCTAATATGAATGACGCTAGTGTTTCTTGCGAGCTAGACTAAAAGGACCCAATGGGGTTCCAGCATGGCACACACACACAAACGTGCTCTGGTATTAACGGCGATGTATATATTAAGCAAAGATACCTAATGGGAGAGCTAGGAAAATCATCCTCCAAGAAGGGTAGATACCCAAACCATTAAAAAGTATACTTATGGCCCTGAGCGGAATGGCGCTACGACACTGTTTTCGCACTAGCACCAGCCCTCCAATTGCCACGAGCCCTCACTCCCTAGGACATTTTCAACCTATTTCGCCCCGAAAATAAACTAAAATATCCCATTAAACACTATATTTTTGAAAACAGAGAAATCCTCCCTTTCTTTACTAGTGTTTGATACTCTAAGCATTTCACCTCACAATGTTACACTATTACTGCCCTTTGACATACCTCTGTCATCCCCCAATCTCCTCCAAAACACTTTTCGGACATTTCTTGTTAAATGTTTTACTTCAAGTCATTCATTTGGGTTTTCGCAGGCAATTAACCCCACACTACCACACAAATACTACTCTCTAGCAGTCCTCTGTCTGTGCCCCATCTACCCAAACAAACACTTTTCAGACATTTCTTTTTAAAATTTTTACTTCAAGTCATATATTTGGGTTTTCGCAGGCAATTAACGCCACAGTACCACACTATAACTACTCTTTAACACCCCTCTGTCTTCGCCCCATCTCCCCCAAAAACACATTTCAGACATTTCTTGCTAAAAGTCTTACTTCAAGTCATTCATTTGGGTTTTCACAAGCAATTCACGCCACAGTGCCACACTATAACAACTCTTTTTGCACCCCCTCTGTCATCGCCCCATCTCCCCCATAGCACTTTTCAGTCATATCTTGTTAAAAAT
>NC_142813.1:31611521-31660521 GCF_049724085.1 Artemia sp. Qi Xiang Cuo
TGAAAATTAAAGTTAAGAGGGCTTAGTCACTATAGCTAGAACTAAGGGAATATGAAAAGGTGACGTTGGGTGATGAAAAGATTGATCAAGTGGGCAGCTTCACTTACCTTGGCAGTATTATTAGTAAAGATGGTGGGAGCAGTGAAGATGTTAAAAGTAAAATAGCCAAGGCTCAGGGTGTTTTTTCACAATAAAAAAAGTTCGGAAGAATAGGAAGATAAGTCTGCCAACCAAGATTAAAATATTGGAAGCTACAGTGATGATAGAAGTCAAATATGACTGAAGCATGGGCGCTTCGAAAAGCGGATGTAGATTTGCTAGATGTTTTCCAGAAAAATTGCTTAAGGGCTGTTCTGGGTAACCGGATGACTGACCGTATTTCAAACAATAGGCTGTACGAAAAATATGGTTCAATACCGCCCTCTATGGATATTTTGAAAGAAATGTTGGCATGGCTAAGGCACGTTTTGCGGATGAAGGCTGCCAGATTGACGAAGATTCTTCTTTTCTACCAGCCGTCTAGGGCTAAACGGAAAGCAGGTCGTCCTCGTCTGGGGTGGGAGGACGTCATATAGAAAGATTTAAAGGAAATGGGAACTTCGTGGGAAGGTGTAAAAAGGGAAGCTTTGAATAGGTTGGGATGGAGGAGGAGCGTGCGAAGCTGTGTTGTAAGCCAAATCATAAGCATTCTAGTTTACCCTGCACTAGACAGGCTATTCGAAACTTTTTCACAAACCTTTTTCTGCAGAGGGTTCCTTTGACTGTTTGTGAAAAAAGATAACCAGGGGTGACCATTATTCCAAAACTCGTCTGATAGCTGCCTCTAGAGAAAGCCATTGGGTATTGGCGATCTGCAACAATTTTTAATGCGTAGACTGGAGGAACTCCTGTATCTGGTTGAGTTCTATGATTCTTTTTGGGCTTCATGTAACAAAGTTTACAAGATCTTTGATGAAGAGCTCCAATCTGTCAGGAAGAAAATTAGAGGCATAGCTAGCACACAACACAAGTGAATGGCTTGTGCCTCCAAGGGTAAAAAGGTGCGATAATGATTCCCGAGGCAGAGCACCTAGTCCAGCATGAACTCCCAGTGTTTACAGATGCATTGTCATAGGCAATCCCCATTAAATTTGAGACTGGAAATCCAATGTCTTTGAGATAAGTTTTTATTAGGTTTTTCAGATCCTCACTTGACGCATTACTCACTTTTACCAGACCTAATAACCTTTCCTTCACTAAAAAAGCTTCAGAATGTTTGTAATATACAATCATGACAAGCATTTGTGCTGAACTCTTGTCTGTTGTCTCGTCGAATGTGAGCGAATAATATGCAGTAGTAAGAAGGTCCGATAAAGTCTGACACTCATGCGGAGCCATAAGGTCATTAATCACTCCCTTTATTTTTGTTCTTTTAAGCTTCACCTGACGAAGAATATTTGAGTCTGGTACAGGCGCCTTTAGAGCCGGTGTTAAGGAATCAGCTTTCTTAAAAGGTGTATCCTCAGCAGCAAGCCATGGCACAAGGCGCATTTGGTACATAGAGACGGCATGCCTGTTCTGCAATGCAGACTAAAATAGGGGTAAGTTGGCGTCTGAATTCCTTCAATCTTTATCTTCTATATGTGGGATTCCCTCTGGCTGTGAACAATCATATTTTATTATGTCCTCGTCCAAGTTTTACAGCAGAACTTACGCCATGCTCTCTTGCCGTCATGTCGTGATGTTACCACAAAATGTTTCAGATTTTCATCTTGTTTCAAAGAACAAACAAATCTTCGTTTTCTTTGTGCTACTTGTGATTTTTTACGTTTAGAACCAGCAACCATTTTTGACTTGTCTGCAACACCAACAGTACCGATCCCTAGCTCTTCTAGCTCACTTTCAGAACTACTCAAATCAGTATCAGCTACTTCTTCGACCTCCCGCTTTTTTGGTCCTTCTTTATTCCTTATATGTTTAGCATCACCGCCTATTTTATCTGCAATATCAACATTACCAGCCAACAGCTCTTCTGATGCATTATCACTTTCGTTACTGCTTGACTCAAGATTAAGACCATCACATATTCCTTTGCCCATAATGCAAAATTTCTTGCTTTTGGTACAATGCAGAGCCAGAGGTGTAGCTTTGTTTTGATCATTGCCGACAATATTTAGTAAGATGATTATGGGTGATCCTTCTTCTTTTTGGTCCTCATTATCTCCACTTAGTTTTTGTTTTACTTCAGGAAATTTTCCAAGATTTCCACTGGTACTACATCTAGAATCAACAACGTCAACTGCTTCAAAGATTTGTGATGTTGAGGTTACGGGTCGTGTTACAGTTTTCAAAAAGCAGTCGTCAATGCTCCGTTGTTTTTTCTTTGAATTTTCACTCATGACCCATGAAAAAAATTTCCTTTTCCACTGACCATATATAGTTAAATCAGCTCCTTTTATCATATGTCTATTCTGGTCCAGTTTTTACAGAAGTACCCTGAAAAAGGAGCTGCTTTGGAAAATTCATGATTTACCAGATTACTCATTTTAGTCAGACTGAAAATGGCAATTTTGATGAAAAAAAAAGACAATATAATGAATTACAAAAAACAAAGAATCACAGTAATATGTGATTTCCAAGATGTTTTTAGCATAGTATTTAGAATTAAAATATATTCTCAGATACACATCTTTAGCCTTTCATATTTTACCGGAAGTCGTCATAAATTTGGAATATAGGACCACAATGAGATAGCTAAGAAATTAACAAAGCATTAGTTCAGAATTCAATCCTCTATCTGAATATAACAGTCTCTTCCTAAGACCTTTTGAACAAAAACAAAACAACATAGAGGTAATCTTTATATTGAAAACCAGGTCTACTGCATATCCAGTATTATTTTTTTTTGTATTGTTTTCAGTAAAAGGCTAGTTAATTTTAAAGAAAACTATGCTGCATTGGTTGAGGGGCTATAATTTTTTTTTTTTTTATTAAAGAAGAATTAAATGAGAGAAAATTCAAATTCAATAGTTTAATCCAGTGTCTTAGCAAAAGCCTAACAGAAAATGGAATAGACATCCTTGGATACATATGCAGTGGCCAAAGTAACTAGCCAATTTCCGGGGAGGGCAAATGGATATGCCAACAGAATGTTTTTCTCATCTAATATAAATCATCAGGTGGATGCAATTTTTTCTGCAGAGAAGTGCTGGAGATTTCAGAAATCCTATCACTAAACAATAGGTTTGTTTTCGATCTCTGGTCATAGTTCTGTTCTCAGGTTTATGGTTTGACAAAAAATACATTTTTCTTTCCTGTTCTCTGTTTTCTGGTACACTAAAGAACTGTGATGCATGGCAAAATGCATAGAAAATAATTAATTTTTACTATATTTTGGACACTAAGGAGGGAAAGCATAGTGGAATCACTTTAAAAATTATATATATATATAATATAATATATATATATATATATATATATATATATATATATATATATATATATATATATATATATATATATATATATATATATATATTTGAGGAGGGGACAGCCCTATTCATATACGAAATAATTTTTGTTCGTTTTAAGTTTTAATGCCGCTCCTTATTTTCAGTTAAAAAGTTTTTTTTAATTTTTTTTTTTTTTTTATATTTTTTTTTAATTTAATTTCTGAACGTTTTTGAATTAATGCAGCTTTGATGTTGGCTCACCGGACATGAATAATTAAAACGAAATTTGCATATTAATTTTACTTTTTTGGCTAAATGGGTTTCTCGAACTTTTAATTTACATAACGAACTTCTATATTCGTGTATTTTTATTACGTATATTAGGGCCCCCTAGTCAATACCTCGCTCTTTACGCCAAAGTTCAAATTTGTTCCAGTTTTCTAAGAATGATACCATTCGATGCCTTTTTTTATGCTCTTTCGAAATATAATAATCATTTTTGTCGGAAATGAATTTTACCCCCACCCCTATATATACCAATTCAGGGTATATATTTGCACATTAGGGGGGGGGAGGGGTAAAGTTTATTTCTGATGCAAATGAGAGGTAAGTTTAAACTTTACCCCACCCACCACCCCCTAATGTGACAATATATACTCTGAATTGGTACATATATATAAGGGTAGGGCTAAAATTCATTTCCGACAAAAATGATTGTTATTTTTGGAAAGAGCAAAAATAAGGCATCGATTGGTATTCTTACTTTATCCGTAAGTCAATAATATGAACTGCGAAAAACTTACCGACCCGTCAAACGGGTATTTGCTATCTAAATTGATTACAAAGCGTGGTTTGCCATATTCTAACGATTGTTTCGGTAAATTTTTCGTTGTTCATATTATTGACTAATGAATAAAGTAAACATACTACTCGACGCCTTTTTTATGCTCTTTCCAAACATAATAATCATTTTTGTCAGAAATGAATTTTACCCCTACCCCTATATATACCAATTCAGGGTATATATTTGCACATTATGGGGGGGGGGTGAAAATTTAAACTTACCTCTCATTTACATTAGCAATAAAATTTACCCCCACCCACCTAATGTGCAAATATATAGCGGTGAGGGTAAAATTCATTTCCGACAAAAATGGTTATTATATTTGGAAAGAGCATAAAAAAGGCATCAAGTGGTATGTTTACTTTATGCGTAAGTCAATAATAGGAACAACGAAAACTTTACCATTGTTTTTTGGGGATTAGGGGGGGGGGAAGGTACCTAGGTTAGGTTACGTATTTAATATATGCTATGCTTATATGCTACGTTAGATTACGTATATATATATATATATATATATATATATATATATATATATATATATATATATATATATATATATATATATATATATATATATATATATATATATATATATATACAATTGAGCTATATAACCTAAAATTAAATTTTTACTTACTTAAATTTCTCTCAGCTCCTTTCCCGTGAAGAAAATTTCAAACTGAAGGAATTTACCCTGGGTGTTTGACAACTTGGCTTTTGTTTTGATTTTAGACCATCAACAATCGTAAGGTTTTATTTTGTTAACTTTTCATTGAGGTTTTTGTATGACGTTCGGAAGCTGGAAGTAAGTTTATATGAAAAAGGCGACAGCTTGTCTGTTATCTTGATCGTGGCGAGTAAAAATCAGGGTTAATAATACCATTTTTAGGTGAAAGAATTTTGAAGGCATTTTCAGAAAGTTTGCTTCAGGGAAGGGCAAGCAACATCTCAAAATACAATACAGAACTTAAAAAATAAGCAGATAAAAGTCTTAGCACCCATTTGGTGATCAGTGACATTTTCAATGAAAGTAATTTGTTTTACGTCATAAATTTGGAAAAATGTCCAAATAGTGTCCTTTTTTTCAAAAAGCTGCCTTTTTTTATCCAATAGTGTCCCGGTGTCTATCAGGATGAAAAAGTGTCCAAAAGACACTAAAAGTGTCCATTTGGCATCCCAGGCTTCCAGATGAAGTATATTGAACAGTCACTTTTTGTCTGTAGCAATTCTAATCCTTGTCTCGCTTCATCTAGAAGTATTGTTATTTAAATTATATCTGTCTGAAGAGCACTTATAAAAAGTTTTCTCAACACAGTTAATGTGTGAACAAAAAATTGTCTTCTTTGTAGTCATTTATTAGCTCTTGACAGTCATTTATAGATGTCATGTCTTTCATCTGCCATCATCTTCACAGAAAAGAAAGGAAGAAACCTGATATGTTTTGTTGGAGACAATTTCAGGAGTATACAGTAAAAATTAACGAAACATGAGTCTTCAAGCAGCCAAAAAGAAGCGGTATAATGCCAGATTCCCTCCGGTAAGAATTAAAATGTCCTCCCAAGCAGGCCTACCTCAGTCTAGCCTTGGTCTACTTTAAAACATAGGCTACAGTAATGTATCAGATAGTGGTTTTGAACTTCAAAGTAAAAATGATTTGACACATTTTTTTTGGTAAAATTCCACTTTAGCTACTTTTGGCTATCTTGGAAATGGGTTTGGTTAGGAAAATGAAACTTTCAGGGATGGGTCTACATGTGGTAAATTTCTACCAAATCATATTATTGACTTACACATAAAGTGAATATACTGCTCAATGCCTTTTTGGTAAAGTTCTACCAAATCATATTATTGAGTTAGAAATAAAGTGAATACACCATTTGATGCCTTTTTTTTATGCTGATAACAAATATAATAATCATTTCTATTGGAAATGAATTTCAGCCCCCCCTATATATACCTAACCTAACCCTGAATTGGCATATAGGCCTATAGGGGGGGGGGGGCGGAAATTCATTTCTGATAGAAATGATTATTTTATTTGTAATCAGCATAAAAAAAGGCATAGAATGGTGTATTCACTTTTGTCCTAACTCAATAATATGATTTGGTAGAACTTTACCGTGAATATACCACTTGATGTCTTTTTTTTGCTGATTACGAATATAGTAATCATTTCTATTGAAAATTAATTTCAGCCCCCTGCCCCCCCCCCCTATATATGCCAATTCAGGGTATATATTTCTACAACCTAACCCTGAATTGTTATATATAGGGGGGGGGGGGCTGAAATCCATTTCCAATAGAAATGATTATTATATTTGTAATCAGCATAAAAAGGCATCGAATGGTGTATTCACTTTTTTCCTAACTCAATAATATGATTTGGTAGAACTTTACTGCCTTTTTTTTATGCTGATTACAAATATAATAATCATTTCTAACAGAAATGAATTTCAGGCCCCCCTATATATGCCAATTCAGGGTATATATTTCTACAACCTAACCTAACCCTGAATTGGCATATATATGGAGGGGGGCTGAAATTCATTTCCAATAGAAATGATTATTATATTTGTAATCAGCATAAAAAATGGCATCAAATGGTGTATTCACTTTATTCCTAACTTAATAATATGATTTGGTAGAATTTTACCCTACATGCTAAGGTATGTCCTGGGAAGGTATTTTGAAGTACCTACCTCAGTAAAGTTCTACCAAATCATATTATTGAGTTAGGACTAAAGTGAATACACCATTCAATGCCTTTTTTTATGCTGATTACGAATAAAATAGGCTAAGCTTTTATATAGTAAATTAATTTCAACCCCCCCCCCCTATTAATGTAAAATCAGGGGTATGTTAGGTTTTTATAGGGGGGGGGGGGCGGAAATTCATTTCTGTTAGAAATGATTATTATATTTGTAATCAGCATAAAAAAGGCTTTGAATGGTGTATTCACTTTATTCCTAACTAAATAATATGATTTGGTAGAACTTTACCCCTACCTCCACTCCTCCTCAGCCCTCTATATAATGCAAATTATTGCACATTACTAGCTGTTTTGGCCCTCATTTCATCTTATATTACTATAATAATTAGGCTATAAACCGCTGCTTACCTTATTCAACTTCAGGTTTTAACCTTGTTTACTAAAATAAATTAAAAAATCCTATTTCCATTAATTGCCATTTAATTTTCTTCCCATGCTGATGTTGGTTATGGTATAATGGAACTGGGTTTGTGATGTCACAAGACTTTGTTTATCATAACCACTTAAGGGTAGCTTGCAGATGGAGAAGAGTGTTGATAGCCTAAGCCATTTAAACTTTCTTAATTAGGGAAAGGATTTGACAAGAGATAGACCAGTAAAAAGATCCAAATTGTTTTTAGAGAACAAATTTTGTCATGGGAAGATGTTTTTGAAATCCCCTTGTCCCCAAACTCAAAAATTTCAAAAATTATAGTTTAAATATTTTTTACCATGGTTGTAGAAGTAGCTACAGTAAATTTTTACCAAATCATATTATTGAGTTAGGAATAAAGTGAATACACCATTCAATGCTTTTTTATGCTGATTATGAATATAATAATCATTTTTATCAGAAATGAATTTCAGCCCCCCTCTAACCTAACCCTCACCCCCATATGTGCAAATATTGGCCTATATCCTGAAGTGACATATATAGAGGGGGGGGGGCTAAAATTCATTTCTTATAAAAATGACTGTTATATTTGTAATCAGCATAAAAAAAAGGCATCAAATGGTATATTCACTTTATTTGAAACTCAATAATTTGATTTGGTAAAAATTTACTGTAGCTACAACCTAGAAGATATTTTCCAGGACTTTAGTGGACAAATTATGTCATGGGATGATGTTTTTGAAATCCCCCTTCACCCCAAACTCAAAATTTTCTAAAATTCTACTTTAAAACTTTTTAATATTTCTAATGTACTAATAGATAGTGCTAAAAACATCAGAATCAACTTTGCTATCAGAATTGCTCTATCTATTAGTGCTTAAATATTTAAAAAGCTTCTAAAGTAGAATTTTGGAAATTTTTGAGTTTGGGGTAAAGGGGGATTTCAAAAAGATCTTTCCATGACATAATGTGTCCTCTAAAGTTGATTCTGCTGTTTGTAGTGCTCTATCTATTAGTGCTTTAGAAATACTTAAAAAGCTTCTAAAGTAGAATTTTAGACAATTTTGTGGGATTTCAAAAACATCTTCCCATAACATAATTTGTCTTCTACAGTCAATTCTGATGTTTGTGGTGCTCTATCTATTAGTGCTTTAGAAATATTTAAAAAGCTTCTAAAGTAGAATTTTAGAAAATTTTGAGTTTGGGGTGAAGGGGGATTTCAAAAACATCTTCCCATAACATGATTTGTCCTCTAAAGTCCATGCTAATGTCTGTAGTGTTCTATGTCCTAGCAGTTTAGAAATATTTAAAAAAGCTTCTAAAGTAGAATTTTGGAAAATTTTGAGTTTGGGGTGAAGGGGGATTTCAAAAACATTGTCCCATTACATAATTTGTCCTCTAAAGTTGATTCTAATGTTTTTTAGCACTCTATCTATTATTGCATGAGAAATATTTAAAAAGTTTTAAAGTAGAATTTTAGAAAATTTTGAGTTTGGGGTGAAGGGAGATTTCAGAAACATTGTCCCATGACATAATTTGTCCACTAAAGTCATCAAACATATCTTTTAGGTTGTAGCTACTGCTGCAACCATGGTAAAAAGTATTCAAACTACAATTTTAGAAATTTTTGAGTTTTGGGACAAGGGGATTTCAAAAAAATCTTCCCATGACATAATTTGTCCTCTAAAAACAATGCGGATCTTTTTACTGGTCTATCTCTTGTCAAATCCTTTCCTTAACCAAGAAAGTTTAAATGGCTTATCAACATTTTTCTCCACCTGCAAGCTTCCCTTAAGGGGTTATAATAAGCAGAGTCTTGTGACATCAGAAACCCAGTTTCATTATACCATAACCAACATCAGCATGTAATGAAAATTAAATGGCTATTAATGGAAATAGGATTTAGGAATATATTTGAATAAACAAGGTTAAAAGCCAAAGTTGTGTAAGGTAATCAGTGATTTATAATTATGATAGTAAAATAGTTTAAATATTGGTCACATATACAGTGACCTTCATCAGTAGTAAAACTAAACTAAAACAATTAAGAACAGTAGTTTATATATAAAATAAAAGTAAAACTACACATTATTTAATACTCTAATTCTTTTCAAAGCAAAAGTAGAAGTTAGCCTCTTTGACATTCTTGAATCCAGTTCATTAGTGCTCAATGAAGTAACACTTAAAGGCTACACACACATAGCTGATTTCAGGAACCGATTTCAACATCAGTGGACAAACAATAGTGGTAGGAAAAATTTGTTGAAAGAAAAATTTATTCCACAAAATTTTCAAAACAAAAAATCATGGACACAAATAGTCAACTGGAGTTTATTAATACTTGCTTGATTGATCTCAGCTTAGTTCTCAATTTAGTTCTCAGCTCAGTAGTGGGTTCTTTCACCACATATAATTCTGGCTGACTATTTATTTGTATCCCTATTTTTTTTGTAAATTGGTCATCGCTGATTTTGTAAATTGGTGCTGGAAACTAGAAAATTTTTTAGGCTCAAATCAATGATTTCTTTTAAAATTGGTACTGATTTGGAAATCAGTTCCCAAAATCAGCTATGTGAACCCAGCCCTTTAGACAGAAGCTAACTATATTGGGTGGATTGAACCCAATGTTCAATCCACCCAATGTAGTTATCAGATTTTAATAAATTATTGTAGATAGAGTTCAACCCAAATTCACTTGTGTCATGATTTGAAGCTATATATTCTTGAATAAAATTTTTTTTATTTCAAGAGTTATACAAAAATTTTGCTTTAAACCCTGGTCCCTAGATATCAAAGAGACATTATTGAACAAAATAAAATGGTCTGGAAAATTGAAGATATATTCTGAAAGGGCTGAAGTAAGATTTTCAGACTTATAATCTTGCTTTAAATCCAATGAAATTCAGTCTTTATGCTGTAATAATCTCATATCCAAATTCTGGTTAGTACATCCCACATATGAGCTTCCACAAGTACATGGGATAGACCCCACTTTGTTGCCCTAATGAAGTTAGATCCTTCCCAGAATTTAGAACACTACCCAAAGTATTATTACTCTTGAAAGCTACCTTTAGACCATTACTTTGTAAAATCCTTTTAAGTTTTTCACTTAGCCTGGGTACATATGGTAAGGAACAAAAATCATCCTTCTCCCAAGTTGTCTCCAAGACCACCTTAGAAATGTGTAGAAAATTTTTCTTTCTTTTTGAAAAAGTCTGGTTAATTAATCACTCTGGATACATGTTACTTATTATTATTTTTTTAGAAAAGACAACTCCTCAAAAATTTTGGAGAGCAAATACTAAAGATCTGGTCAGTTAAAGAAATGATCAAACCATTTTATTCACGAATATAGCTTTAAATCGTGACACAGATGCATCTGGGTTGAACTCTATCTACGATAATCTATTAAAGTCTGACAGAGTTAAGTTCAGTCCACCCAATGTAATTAACCTCTGTCCTAGTGTTATTTCATTGAACGCTAATGAACCGGATCCAAAAAGGTCAAAGAGGCTAGTTTCTTCTTTTGCTTTGAAAAGAATTAGAGTATTAAATAATATGTAGTTTTATTTTTATTTTGTATATTAACTATTGCTTTTAATTGTTTTAGTTTAGTTTTACTACTGATGACAGTCACTGCATATGTGACCAGAATATTTAGTATTTTTTGTGAAATTTTATCACTGTCTTTTAAAAATATTTTATCCCTAACTTTTATTTATCCTCACCAAAGAAGTGGTCACTACCCCGAATACTGCTGCCTTTAAAAGAGCCATTTATGGAGAATGGTCATCAAAGCTGTGGTAAACTGGGTAGGATGCCAGAGATGTCCAACCATCATCATCACTAACCAGCAATTCCACAGGATGTAATTCTTATTTTGCTGGACAATGCAATTTAAGGTTAAGAAAACAATTCTTACTTCATAATATGCACAATAATCCTAGTTAATATATTTTGCAGTGATAGGATCTTTATCTTCACTTCTTCCCTTGTTTTTCCAGTTTTTCAAAGAAACTCATGAGTTTCTTAGAACCTATATATATTTGCACATCATGGGGGTGGGGATAAAGTTTATTTGTGATACAAATGAAGGCTATATTTAGATTCAGAATGCAATTCTGTGTATATATTCGCACATTAGGGGGTGGGGGGTATATACTCAGTATATATGGTGATGGCGTATACACTGATTGTGTCTTAGGGAAGAAAGTTAAGACTGTAGCTAGGAATAGGAGTGAAAAAGCTTTATGTTTAATAGAGAGGAGAAGGGGCTTGTACAACAATTATCTGAGTGATAGATCATATGAAAGCAAAAGGAATGTAAATAAAGTAGAGAAAGCATTAAAATATTAACTAAGGAGGTGTGAAGTTTAGGCTATAGATAAAATTGCCAGGGATCTGGAAGATGCAGCTAGATGGCATAATAGTAAATTATTATACTGGCATGTTTTTAAATTGAGAGGGAGTAGTCAATCCAGACTTGTCCCAGTTAAAGACAGGAATAGGGTCACAGTTAATGATTAGGAAAGAGTTAAAGAGAGATGCGCAGAACATTTTGAAAATTTGCTAAACCAAGATAGAGTTGCATGAAAAGATATGAAGGAAAATGAAAAAGTTTGTGATACCTTGGATGTGAAGGAAGATTTGTTTGGTAAGGAAGAATTAGTGACAGTTCTAAAAGGATTAAAAAATAATAAGGCTCCAGGTGCTGATAGTGTAGTAAATGAGTTTCTTAAATATAGTGGCTCTGAGGTTAGATATAAGTTTCTGAAGATTATGGATATGATTTTTGAAAAAGGGGAAGTACCTAATAATTTTAGGAATACCTTAATTAAACCATGTATAAGAAAGGTGATAAGAGTAAGTGCAGTAATTATTGAGGCCTTAGTTTGGTGTCTATAGGTAACAAATTTCTGTAGGTAGCAAATTGGGGAGGGGGTTGCCCCCCCCCAATATTTCTGGTCACCAGTAAAAAAAGAAGTCAATAAAATCATGGCACTTTGGGCTATGATTTTTCCAAGCTGGTTTTGTATTAAATCAGGAGTTAAGCAGGGCTCTGTTCTATCCCCTTTTATATGGGTCATTTAGATGGACATCATCTTAAGGAGTGCAGGAAAGGCAATGGGAGACCATAGAATTAAATGGGAAGGAAAAACTCATGGACCTAGACTATGCTGATGATTTAAGCACCCTAGATGAAAGTGTGAGCAAAATGAATGAACTTTTAGTGGTTTTGCAAGTAAGGGTGCTAGAATAGGTTTGAAAATTAGTGTTAAGAAGACTAAGGCTAGGAATAAGTGAGGATGAAAAGGTGACATTGGGTAACAAAAAGATTGATCAGGTGGGCAGCTTCACTTACCTTGGTAGTAAAGATGGTGGGAGTAGTGAAGATGTTAAAAGTAGAATAACCAAGCCTCAGGGTGTTTTTTCACAGTTAACAAGTTGGGAAGAATAGGAAGATAAGTCTGCAAACCAAGATTATAAGAAGAAGAAGAATATTAGAAGCTACAGTGATGATAGTGGTCAAATATACAAAAAAATATGGTTCAATCCTGCTTTCTAGGGCTGTAATGAAAGAAAGGTTGAGACGGCTAGGGCAGGTTCCTCAGATGAAGGATGATAGATTGCCAAAGATTGTCCCTTTTGGCCAACCGTCTAGGGCTAAATGGAAAGCAGGTTGTCCTTGTCTGGGGTGGGAGGGTGTCATCAAAAAAGATTTAAAGGAAATGGGAACTTCCTGGGAGGGTGTAAAGAGGGAGGCTTTGAATAGATTGGGATGGAGGAGCATGTATAACTGTGTTGGCCTCAGGTGGCTTGGTGCTGTGGTGAATTGTTAGTAGTAGTAGTAGTAGTAATATAGAAATTTATGAATTTCTTAGAAAAACAAGGAAAGACGTGAAGATAAAAGTATAATAAGTTTTTTCCCATTATTTTAAGCCTTTTCTATAACAAAAATAAGGTAAAAGGGCATCATCTTCAAGGGTTCAAAGAGGGCTTAAAATCGAATTTCCAAGTAAAATCACTGTTATATTTAGAAAGAGCATAAAAAAAGGCATCAATTGATTATGTTCACCTTATTCATAGGTTGGTAATGTAAACTGTCCCAAATTTACCAATGATGCTCAGGCATGTGGAATATTGATTAGAGTGCCCAGTATGCTGGCAACTGCTTTGCAAAAGTTCTATTACCTAGGCTAGGTCTACTGTAAAATTTCAGAGTCTGTACTTTGTGCACTATTTAATAGGAGTCCCAGAAACTAGAATTTTACCACATTGATTCATCATGATCTGACCAAATAAACAATTAATAAATCATTAGATAATTGCTGTGTTTACTTTAAGCTGTTAGCATCACCCTTGTTGAAACTGGTTCACTTGTAAATTGAATCAACTGTGATGGAATTAAGAACCAGAAAACACATGGGAAATATATAATTTAGCATATATATTTGGACATGAGGATGGATAGAGGTAATGTATAGTAGAGCTACAGCCAAAAAGTGTTAACTACAAATATTCCGCAAATATTCAAGTGTAAATTGTTGTTTTTAACCCTTTTAACCTAGTTTAGGAGCCTTTTTTATGCTCTTTCGTAATTCAATGATTGCTTCTTAAAAAAAAAAAAAAAGTCCAGGGCAACCAACAGTTCAACAACATGTTTCTTGTAAAAAATTGTTTGGTGAGAAACAATTGCCATTTGTAGCTAATTCAGGAATGATAATTGTTATTTTCCTTAGTCTTAATAGTGAAATGTCATTTTGAAGACAAAGTCTATAGGGAATGCTAAAAAGAGCCTGAGACCCCTCAAAAATGACATCACAGCAAAACTTGAGATCATTTTATAGGGGCTTTAGGCTCTTTTTGAAAATATCTGATACTTTCTTTACATACTAGCATTTTACTATTAAGACTAATGTAAATAATAATTACAATTTCTGAACAGCTACAAATGGTAATTTTTTCTTACTAGCCATTTTTTTTAGGAACATGTTTTCAAAGTTTTGGTTACTATTGGCTGTATTAACTTTTAGGGCTTCATTAAGAGCTCAAAATGGTATTTCCCTTGGAAGCAATTATTGAATAATGAAAGTGCACAAAAAAAAGCATCAGATGATGTGTTCACTTTCATCCTACCTAAATTATGTTGTCAACTGCAGATTTACCTTTTGAAGTATCCACGCCCATTCCTTCCTCCTCAAAAGGATGCTGGCCTTTTATAATCTTTGTGGTATAAGGTTGAAACATTGAGCAATAGTTCTACTGCTCAAAGAAGTCACAAGAAAAGCATCTTTAGCCCTATACATTTGCTCAATCCTGATTAATAAGATTTTAAAGATTTGCAAGTCTATAATCCAAAATTTAGGAGAAAAACCTTGATATTACCTTAAATCAAAATTGCCAGGAAGATGAGGTAGTGATGACCTCCTATTGCTGGGGGTGGTGTGACAATTTCAGGTGATACTTGAGTCCCAATTGAGCTTCCAGTCTACATTGACCCAATCTTTGTTGACCCCAACTTTGAATGGGTCTATAGTGGCCTCCTAGACTAGGTTTTCTGTTAACCCATTCCACAGTGGTACTGCTCTAACATTAAAAAGAAAGTTGTTGCTCATATCTTCAAGACCAGGGAAGAGGAATTTTTTTGTTGTGGCCTCTTGTACAGCAAAGAGCCAGAAATCTCACAGAAATGATGTCATTTTGAGTGGTTTCAGGCTCTTAAAAAATCCCAATTATTATTAAGACCCAATTGCAAATTTGTCTTCAAAATAACATTTTACTATTAAGACCAAGGAAAAAAACAATTCCTGAATCAGTTAGAAATGTCCATTTTTTCTTGCTAGACAGTTTTTCTTAAAATATGTTTTTAAACTGTAGGCTATTATGTACTCTTTTACCTTTTGGTGCTTTATAAGGGGCTCAAAATGTAATTTCCCCCAGAAACAATAATTGAATTATGAAGGAACATAAAAAAAGCATCAAGTGGTGTGTTCACATTCATCTTTGCTAAATTGTGTTGTCAACTACAAATTTATCCTTCAAAATACCTTTCCAGGGGTCATTAGGGCTCTGGATCTATTCCTGGGAGTCTCATTCACCTAACTCAATTACTTTCCTAGAATAATAGAAGCTCATAAACAAGAATTTTACCTCAGCTTTTACTAATAGATAAATATTCCAAGCATTTTCTACCCTAAGTAGTTGTTAAAATCTGTTATTTTGTAAATTCGTTTTTAAAGCATAACTTTGTTCTGATAATGATCAAGACTCTTTCATTTCAGCATATTAATTCAGTGATCAATGCATTTTAAACTAGAAAATATGGATATTATCCCATGCAGTTTTAGACATCCTAACAGATAGGGAAGGGTAGGGGTGCATTTAAGGGAGGGAAAAGCATGTTTTCATAGCCCAATACCACTGCCCAATATCCGTTATGGTATCAAGTTGGAAATTTCATGGAGTCAAAAGGGGGATGATCAATTTACCAAAAGCCAATATGTGCCCACTATTATTTCTGCTATTACTATGGCTATTACTACAACTATTAATACTTCTGCTGGACTTCTTCTAAGGCTAAGTGTATTATGATGAAAATTTCAGGTAATGTTGAGGGAGAAATTGAACTAAATCAAAACACACTGTGTATATACTGGTTTTTAAAAGGGCATATTGCAATATCTCAGGAATAGGTTAGAGCATTCAGTTAGGCTTCCAGGACATGATGAGGGGAATGTTCAACAGACCAAATCCAATATGTGCATACCACTACTACTGCAACTATACTACTAAGGTTAAGGGTATTGAGGTGAAAATTTCAGGGACTATTGTGTGGGAAGTCTAACTAAATGAAAATGCTGTGCACATGCTGGTTGTCAAAAGGGCGTGTTAGTAATATATCAGGTACATCTTATATTATTAAGTTTAAAATTACAGGAACTGTTGGGGGGATGGGGGGTTGAACTAACCAAAATACAATATTTGCATCCTACTACTACTACTATTACTACTAAAACTAATGTGAAAATCTTGGGGTATGTTCAACTAAATCATAACACACTGTGTATGCAGGTTGTCAAAAGACATTTCAGCAATATCTCAGGAACACCTTAGAGCATTAAGCTGAAACTTTCAATGTATGGTATATTGCAAGAATGTTGAACTAACCAAAAGGTCTTATGAGCATACTACTACTGAGGCAAAGAGTATCAAGATGAAACTTTCAGGGAATGCTTAGGGCGATCTTGAAATAAATCAAAACACACTATATATATGCAGGCTGTACAAAAGGGTGTATGGGCAATATCTCAGGAACGGCTTATGGTATTATGTTGAAACTTTCAGGGCATGCTAAGTGGGATGTTATACTAAACAATAGGCATTATGTGCATACTACTACAACTGGTACTGCTTGAACTAAGGATATTAAGGTAAAACTTTCAGGGAATGTTAAGGGTGATGTTTAACTAAATCAAAGCACACTTTGTCAATGCAGGTTATCAAAAGGGCATAACAGATATATCCCTGGAACAGCTTTGAGTATTAAGTTGAAACTTTCTGTGCATGTTGATAGGGATGTTGAACCAACCAAAAGGCTCTATAGATAGATACATATTTATTGCAATAAAAGCCGCTTTGGGCCATTGCAAAAAAAAAATGGAAAATCACACAAAATAATAGCACATGATTATATGCATGCCACTACTGCTGTTAGCACTACTAATACTAAGCATATTAAGAAGAAAATACAAGAAATGCTACAGGGGGTGTTGAATTAAGTCAAAATACTCTGTGTGTATGCAGGCCATCAAAAGGGTGCATCATCAATATCTCAGGGACAGCTTAAAGTATTAAGTTGAAACTTTCAAGGTATGTTGAGGCGGATTTTGAACTAATAAAAAGACACCATGTATGTACTGTTAATACTAGCAATAGTAGGCCTACTTCTACTGATACTAGTACTATTATTACTAAGGTTAATGGTATTAATATGAAAATTTCAGGAATTGTTGAGGAGGATGTTGGAATAAATCAGGACACACTATATGCATGCAGTTTATCAAAAGGGTGTATCAGCAATGTCCAAAAAATTGCTTAAAGTTGAAACTATCACGGGATGTTGAACTAACCAAAGAGGTACTATGTAAATACTACTATTGCTACTACCACTAATACAGCTGTTACTGTCACTGCTACTACTCCAAATGCTCATTCTACTACTATTACTACTGCTATTAAAGTAAAACTTCCAAGGAATGCTGAGGGGGGTGCTGAACAAAATCTAAACATACTGTAGACAAGCAGGCTGTCAAAAGTGAGTATCAGCAACATTTAAAGAACAACTTAGAGTTTAAAGTTGAAGCTCCCAGGGTATTTTGAGGGAGGATGTTGAATTAAATCAAAACCCACTGTTGCAGCTTATCAACACACATGCAGGTTATCAAAGGGGTGTATCAGCAATGCCTTCCCAGTGGGCAACTTCGCGGAGGCTTGAATTCAATGTAAATAAATGTCGAGCAATCCACTTTTGTAACAAAAATAACTAATGTCCTTACTTTGTCTTAGGGATAGACAAAACTAAACAAATTATCATTTCATCTAAAGCGGAAACAGAATTGGGTGTCATACTTGATAATGAACTAAAATTCACTTTACAAGCACAGACAGCTATAGAGAAAGCGCTTCGAACTCTTGGCAATATAAAAACGACTATCAATCGTGGGTCACCTATGGTGATGACTAAATTATATAAGGCATTCGTCAGGCCTAATTTAGAGTTTGGCATGAGTGTTGCTAGCCTACTCAACAAAGGTGACCAGCAGAAGTTAGAATCAGTTCAGAGATTGGCTACGAAAGCAATTGATGGATGCAAATATTTAAACTATCCATCCTGTCTAAAGAGACCGGATATTATTTTAATGCATAGGCTCCTGAATTCTAATTCTCTATAAAATAAGCCATTTCAACTTGACCAATCTGCCAGAACTAGGGGACACAGTCGGAAACTATATCAGAAGAGAGCTGCCACTAGACCACGCAATAAATTCTTCATTAATAAAATAGTGAGTTTGTGGAATTTGCTCACCAAAGAAACGGTCATTACCCCCAGTACTGCTGCCTTTAAAGGAGTCATTGATGGAGAATGGTAATTGAAGCCGTGCCAAACTGAGTGGGATGCTGTTGAGACGTCCGACCATTGTCATCGGTAAACGGCAAGTTCTGCAGGATTTAATCCTTATTTTGCTGGACAATGCAATTTAAGGTAAATATCAAAACATACTTTGGACAGGCAGGTTGTCAAAAGTGAGTATCAGCAATATTTAATGAACAGCTTAAAGTATTAAGTTGAAGCTCCAAGGGTATTTTAAGGGGGATGTTGGATTAAATCAAAACCCACTGTTGCAGGTTATCAACACACATGCATCTTATCAAAGGGGTGTATCAGCAATGCCTTAAGCCACCATGCAAAAAGTGAGGTAGCAAAGTAGCAATACTACTTGGCAGTTTTCACGTTTGTTGGCAGATTTTGTCTGAAAATACCATTTTTACATACAAAAATAATTTTTGCTCAAAGAAAAGCTGTCAAAACACAAGTTTTACTCCCCCGTGCAAAAAGGGGGGTAGCAAAGTAGCAATACTACTTAGCAGTTCTCAAATCTGTTGGCAGATTTTGTCTGAAAATACTATTTTTATATTTAAATAGTTTTTACTGAAAGAAAAGCAGTCAAAACACAAGTTGTGCTCCACCATGCAAAAAGTGAGGTAGCATACTAGCAATGCTCTTTGACAGTTTTCATGGCCTAATAACATTTGTTGGTAGATTTTGTCTGAAAATACCCCTGCTTCCACTATCCCCCAAATATTGCAGTCCCTCTTCTCTGCCTCTCAATGAGAAAAATTAAGCTATAGATTATATTTGAATTCAGGGAATAGTTGATTAAAACGCAAGCTACCCCAAAACATGATTCATAAAAAATTGAATGTTATAACCAAAAGTAAAAATTCAGTTATTATTTCCAGATTGTTTTTCTGTAAAGTTTTAGATAATTTTCAGACTTAATTTCTTACAAACGCTTGGTCTTAATTTCTTACTCTGCTACCTGATATCTGTGTTTGAAGATTGATCAAGCAGTTCGTGGTAATGAACTGTAAGTAACTCAACCCAACAGGAACCATAAAAAGGAATCATGAAAAATTGTATATTATAGCCAAAAGTAAAAATTTAGTTATTATTTCCAGATTGTTTTCTTGTAAAGTTTTTCAGACTTTCTTTTTTAAACGTTTGGTCTTTATTTCTCATTCTGCTACCTGATGTCTTTGTTTGAAGATTGATCAAACAGTTTGTGGTAATGAACTATAAGTAACTCAACCCAATAGGAACCAAAACTCTAAAAAAGAGCAACTACAAAACAAAAAAAGCTGTTTTTGTTTTTGATATTCTTTTTTCACCAGGTGATCTATCTCTTCTGAAATCTCTCTTATCTCAAGATGTAGCCTATGTATCTCTTCTCTTCTGCAAGAAAAGATGCACCTCTTCATGATGCTGCTTTTTAAAACTTGTTCAAACTAAAAGCTCATTACCACATTACCGCTTATCACTGAATTAGATTACATTGTTAATTGTGATTCAGAAAACTATTGATATTTATATCTGCAAGCTATACCAAGGTATATTTGTTACTTTTCTGCAAATTTTATGTATAAAAATACTTTTTGCTCAGAGCAAAGCTTTCAAAACAAATTGTGCTGCTAAAGTGTTGGCAGCTTTTGGTATTCTGCTACTGGCAGCTTTGGAACTTTTTGCACACCTGGTCTTAGGGTATTAAGCTAAAACTTTCATGGCTGCTAATATTACTTCCACTTTTACTTCTATTGAACTAAATCAAAATAGTCTACAATCTACATCTGGGTTGTCAAAATGACATAGGTAGGATTTCTTAGGACTGGAATAGGGTATAAAATAGAATCTTTCAGGGAAATTTCGTGTCACTATAAGCTAAATCAAAAGGCACTATGGGCAGGCTGGTTGTAAATATGAGGCATCAGCAATATCTCAAGAACAGCTGAGGGCAATATGTTGGAAACTTTCTGGTGTACTGCTGCTACTACTATTGGACTAAATCAAAAGTGCTTATGTGGATCCAAGTTGTAAAAATGGCATATATATATAATGTCTTACAAATAAAATAAGGTATTTAGTTAATTTTTCAGGAAACACTGAGGGGTGTAAAACTAAATCAAAATGTATTATCTGCATTCAGAATTTCAAAAGAGCATATTTGCAATATCCCAGTAACAGATAGAAATGCTACAATGGAATTTTCAGTGCATGGAATTGTTGAACTAAATCAAAGGACACTATGCCCATCCAAGTTTGTTATAAGGATGTATTTGCAATATCTTTGGAACTAATAAAAGTATTCAATTGAAGCTTTCAGGGCATCTTGAGGGTGATGTTTTTAGTTAAACATGGAGGCTAAAAGGGTTTATCTGCTATATCTCTGGAATGACTATGGGTATTAATTTGATGCTGTCAGAGAATGTTGGGATGTATGTGGAATAAAATCACAACACCATTTGCATACAGGTTGTTAAAGGGGTGTATCAGCAATATCTCAGGAATAGCTGAGGGTTTTTAAATTGGACCCTTCAGGGCGAGTACAACATCTGCTACTTCTACAACTATTGCGTATGCTACATAAATACTGCTACTACTGCTGATGTGACTGCTTGCATTTTTGACTACTTACGACTGTGAAAGCTTGCGACTGCACCTCTGACTGATTGTGACTGTGAATATGACAACTTAGAACTGTGATTTTGACTAAATGTAACTTTGACTGCAACAACTACTTGCAATTGTGAATACTTGACACAGTGACAGTGACTAATTGCAACTGTGACTACTTGTTACTGCTACTGCAGCTGCTGCTACATGCAACTTTGAATACTCTTAACTGCAGCTGTGACTACTTGTGACTGCCACTACTTTGCCCAATGCTGCTACTACTGCTACTATTGAAAATCAAAAGAGTATAATTGCACTCATAAAATATCCCGGGAGTGGAATTTGATATTAAGTTGAGACTTCCAGGGAAAGTTGAGGGGGAGTAAAACTAGATCAAAATAAACGATGTGTAACTAGATTGTCAAAAGCATGCCTGTGCAATACCTCAGGAAAAACTCAGGGTATTATGTGGGACCTTCAGGGTGTTATATTGGGGATGTTAAAATAAACTAGAAAACAATATGTGCCTCCAGTTTTGTCCAAAAGACACATCTGCTATGTCTCAGGAATAGCTTAGGGTACGGTATTAAGTTAAAAAAAATTTATTTTTTTGTTCTCTTTTTCCAGGCCTAGCTGGTTACTAGAACATCAGAAAGAGATGCTTAAGAGCTCATTCAAAAGCTATTTCTCACATATACGTGATTTTTATAAATCCCGTAATCTGTAAGTGCCATATGGCACGAAAAAAGTCACTTTTTATGCCGTTTCTCAAGGGATTGGGCTAGGGGCTACCATAACATAATAGATGGATTTTTGACAATTCATATAAAAAATATTTCTTATTTCTACTTTATTTCTATAAAATTCTGCCATCAGGAACCTTGAAATTGTTCTACAAATGCTACGGTTTATCCCATATCTTGAGCGGAAAAGTTGGGATTAGTGGGCTACCAGAACTTTTTGCAGTGATGTTTAATGGCTCATTTGAAAACTTTTGTGGTACTTGTCTATTGTATAAAACACACCTGAGAAGTGAAGTTTGGTGACAATAAAATATGATGAAAATAGAATACTTTATTAGCAAAAATTGTGAAGTCATTTGTGAATTATTAAATTGGGAGCTTCGGCATTGGCTTACCGTCTCAAAGACAAAGAAAAGTTCATTTATTAACGGGATTCTTGACCTAGTTCATTTTAGTTCATTATTAACGTGATTCTTAACGACACCGGTTAGTTTGCTTTTACTAGTGATAGAATATAGTGTCTCACCATGGATGTTCAATGGATGTTCAAGAATCATTTAAGATTTATGGAAGGGCTACAACCCAACTGAACTGGAACAAGCAGGTCGACGAAAAATAATTTCGTCGACCCAGAAACTGGCACCTCTACCCAAAAAGTAGAGAGAATATGGGGTTCCGCAAAGTGGAGGAACAGACGGCACTGAGGTACATCCCGCCATCATTTACATTCATACTTGTAGAGTACATATGGCGGGCGGGAGTACAGGCAGAAGGATTAGTTCATTTTAACGCAATTCTTGAGGACATTTCTGCGTTCTGGGAGCATATTTCCAAGTTGTAGTTTTCACAATTATGCTGATAAAATATTATATTTTCATCATATTAAAAACATTAAAAACATATACAGCTATTAAAAACATATTTATTTTTACAATTATGTTTTTAAGATAATTTTAATTGTATACCGAGAGTTACTGATGTCACAACAGGTGTAAAACTATGAAAAGCTTTATAGATTTGTTTATCGTTGTCAGCCTACATACTCACTTTTGAATCCCAAATTAGTATTCCTGTTTTTTATACTTGACTTTTGTGTTTTCAGTAAAGCGCTAGTTTTTTATAATCCTAAAAGCATAGGGAAACATAATTAGTTGGTTCATTTGTATTAGTTTTATGGATATATATTAGATAGGCTGTGAAGCAGTAACTTTTGTCCGTTTTAAGTTTCAACTTCACTATTTACTGCCCTCGGAACAACTTTATTTTTTAAAATTAATTCTTTACACGGCACAATGAGCGTTAATCCTACTCCTCTTTGTGGTAATGTCTGCTTGACTTAGCTATTTATGGTAGTTTTACGCTTGAAAAATTATTTAACTTTATTTGTACTCATCTTTGGTTTAAGGTAGCTTTTTACTTTTGTTTGAAAAATTTCTTTTGTGGAAAATGTTTTTTAAAATTAATTACATTCTAGATCAACTCCTGTTGAAATTTGTGTCTCGTGCCATGTGCAGCTTCTATGGGGAACCTGCCATGTGCCCCTGCCCAATGTAAGACAAAAAAAAATCAACATTTTGTAATATTTGGGAAAAATAAGACACTTTTGGCCAAGGAAAGAGTTTTTAGTTTTTAATGCCTTTATGCCAGCTGAAAAAAAAATAAAATCGCAGTTTTGTCTCCGTGTCCCTTGAAAAATTGATGCTTGCTCCTTTTTGATTTTCAAGTTTAAAAACACTCAAATTGCAAAAAATTCATTCAAATCAGTTCCTTATGATGCATTCAGTTCCAGTCTTCAGATTTGGGGGGGGGGGTTGAAACTTGAATTAAATTTTATTATTTGACTGTTATTTTTCAGTGTATCCAGTGACGGATTCCTCAGAATGATCTCAGGTCACGGGGGGAAGGGGGGCTCCTCTCCATGTTTGCATAAATGCTATCAAGATTAAAGTTGTTTTTTAAATAATGTTTACTTCATAAAAATGCCTTTTGTGTCTCTAAGGTTCTGCCCAAACAAAACAGATTTCAACATGCAAACTGAAGATGACTTTGCCATTGTTTCTTTTTCAAACAATTATGTGGAAAAACACATGCCTTTATTCATTTGGTTTCACAATCAAGATGCTTTTCCAGCAATGTATTTGCATAATATTTGTATTATGATGAATAACTTTGGACTTTGGAACCTATTCAAAATTTTATTTCTGCTCAATTTTTACTGGTCTAGGGTTAAACTTTGAAGGTGATCTGGGTTTTTGATAATTCAGTGGAATCTGGAAAACGGTAGTTTTTTCTTCTATTTGAAAGGAGGATATCATGAGAAGAGATTTAAAGGAAATGGGAAGTTTACAGGAGGGAGTAAAGAATGAAGCTCAATTAAAATGGGCTGGAGATCCAATGAGTCCCCTCCAAAGTATATATAACCACCCTTTCTAAAAAACCTTATTTGGCCCGAGGTATGACTTACAACCCTTACCTTGATAGCTGTGGGGGCGGGGGTGTCTTTCTGAAAGTCATAATTTCCGGATTCTTCAAGTACTATGAACAAAATTGCTATCTCCAGATTTTGATTGGATGTCTTTGGGAGAATGATGAGCGTGGGGGGGGGAGAGCGGGGGCTGGTTGCTCTTAAATCACTTTTGACTTTTAAAAAGGGTACGATAACTTTTAATTTCAAATGAACTCCATCTGAAGTTTATGAGACCACCCATTCAATAAAAACCTTAAATGACCCCAGGCCATGAATTACAACCCTATCCCCAGGGCACTGGGGGTGTGTGTCAACCCAAGAGCCATTGTTTTAGTTCTTTGAACTGTTTTGAGCAAAATTGCTATCTGACAATTTTAGTCAGATTTTTTTGGTGACGAGGGGTAGTCAGGGGGGGGGCCTAACTGCTCTCCATCACTTTTGGCTCTTAAAAGCGAACTAGAACTTCCAAATTTTAACCAAATGAGTCTCATCTAAAGTGTATACAACCATCCCTTCCATAAAAACCTTAAATACACCTGTGCAAAACTTACAACCCTTGCCCCTAGGATCTGGTTTTTTTTTTTTCAACCCCAAAAGCCTTGTTATATGACATTTAGACTATTTTGAATAAAATGGCGCTATCGCAAAATTCCTATTAGATGAATTTCTGAACAATACGATATATGTGTGTGTGGGGTTATAGCTTCCCTCTGATCACTTTGACTCTTAAAAAGAGCAGTAGAGCTTCTGATTACCAATCCAATGAACCCCCTTTGAAGTTTATATGACCTCGCTTTCTATAAAAACCTTATGTGTCCCTAGGGCATAACTTACAGCCCTTGCCCTGAGGGCTGGGGGGATTTGTTATCCTCAAAGATATAATTTCTGAATCTTTCTAATACGTTGAACAAATTGGCTATCTCAAAATTTTGATTGGAAGTATTTGGGGAAATTATGGTCATGGGGGGATTCTCCCTTTGGTTAATTTTGACTATTAATAAGGGCACTAGCCCTCTCAAATTTTCAATGGAAGGGGCCTTTTTTGAAGTTTCTGTGACAATGCTTTCTATAAAACCTTATATGCCCCCAGGGCATAACTTAAAACCTTTGCCCTGAGGGTTGTTGGGGGGGGGGTGTCATCCTCAAAGACATAATTTCCAGA
Source organism: Artemia sp. Qi Xiang Cuo (assembly GCF_049724085.1). Taxonomy (NCBI): domain Eukaryota; kingdom Metazoa; phylum Arthropoda; class Branchiopoda; order Anostraca; family Artemiidae; genus Artemia; species Artemia sp. Qi Xiang Cuo. The sequence goes on from NC_142813.1 coordinate 31,637,041, forward strand.
CCTTTAAACTACGTTGAACAAAATGGCTATCTCAAAATTTTGATTGGATGTGTGTGGGGAAATTATAGCTGTGGGAGGGGAGTTAGTAGCCCTCCAATTACTTTTGACTATTAAAAAGGGCACTAGTCCTCTCAATTTCCAAGTGAATGAGCCCTTTTTGAAGTTTCTACGACAACGCTTTGTATGAAAAAAAATTATATGCCTCCAGAGCATAACTTACAACCCTTGCCCTGTTGGCTGAAGGGGGGTTGTCATTCTCAAATACATAATTTTCGGTCTTTTCAACTACGTTGAACAAAATGGCTATCTCAAAATTATGATTGGATGTGTTTGGGGAAATAGTGGGCGTGGGAAGGTGGTCACTTGCCCTCCAATCACTTTTGACTATTAAAAAGGGCACTAGCACCTTCAGTTTCCAATCGAATGAGCCGTTTTTGAAGTTTCTACGAAAACTCCTTCGATACGAAGTGCCGTGGTCTAAAAAAAAAGAAAAAACTAAAAATAAATAAATAATACGCTGTGCCAATATTGTTCTTTACTTAGGCAGCGCAAGCCTATGATTTTTTTTTTAATGAGTACTTGTCTTCATATCCTCTTATGTTTTTTTATTTATTTTGTTGTTTAACAGAATCAAAGGCGTTGAACTTTCTGACCTCCTTCGCCTTATGCTTGCTTGTTTTGGTCTAGACTCATTTTCGTAAAACGGCACAGATGGTGGAAAACAGAGACTTACAGCATTCAACAATGTAGCCATACCTAGGGCGGAATTGAAGAGTTTAAACCTCGTTCCACTCAAATGTAAAAGAACCTAGAAAGTACACATTTTTAGCCTATCTAATGGATATAATTAGTATTTTTCGCAGGTACCCCTCTTACTCTCCTTGAGTCAGTATCTTATGTATAGTGTTTAATGATATGTACGGAATTGAGTTGAGCTTAGTATTTACTTTGACAGTTACAGAATACGGGAACAATCAGTCTTTAAAAGTTAGTTTATATTATACATTTTAAATTTTCAGCAAAAATTGCTTTGAATGAGAACAATGTTTATACCTAGGTTTTTATTTCAGGCAAGAATAAAGAAAATCATGCAGTTAGATGAAGATGTTGGAAAAGTTGCTGCTGCCGTTCCTGTTTTAGTCTATATCCTTTTTTACCTTTAAATACTTTACTCAGAATTATGTATTCGGTTGAATTGAAGTCAAAATTCTGCATTTTGTTGCAGTAAAAAAAAGAATTTGTTTTAATATTCTTGGTATTACCTTTAGAAGAGGGGGGGGGGTCTAGGTTAAGACTAAAATTTGTAGGCTTCTTTAGGTACCACACTAGCAAAGTGGTTAGGGTTGATATTGACAGAAAAAATCTATTAGCTATTAAACCAGAGAAAATACTACTATAAAATGTGAAACGGCAAAGTTGATTATGGTTTTACTTAGTTGAAAACAAATATCAAAGTAATCTCCCCCTTCTTGAAACTATTACCATGTTTTTTTGTTTTTTTTTGTTTTTTTTTTTAGTTGATTTAAATGTAGATCTCTACGACTTCAGTGCCTCCAACGTTTGGATAATGACTTACAATTCTAAAATAAGTCGGAATAAAATGTACTTTTTTTTCTTCTACAGGTTGATTAATTTATCTTGCTAACTGTCTAAAAAGCAAAATATTTTGTTGGAGATCTCTTTTCGAGGGCGGGGCAGATGGAGCCCTGAGGACAAGTAAAGAGTATGCCCTAAGGATGGATTGTGTGCATCCTTTATGGGTGTGCATAGGATCCCTTCTAAATTCCCAATGGCAGCCTTTATAAAATGTTTTTATGGATTGAAATAGAAGAGGACATAAACCTGGTCTGAGAAATATAAAAAACAAGAAATATAAAATGTATAAAAATAAGCCTTCTTACTTACAAATATAATTTCGTAGGATGCCTTCTAAGTTCCCAATGGCAACCTTTATAAAATGTTTCTATGGAATGGACTAGAAGAGGACGTAAACCTGGTCTGGGAAACATGAAAAATAAGAAATATAAAAGATAAATAAGCTGAAAACTGTTAAAAATAAGCATAAAATAGCCTAGTCAACACAGGGCAATCCAGTATTTGTATTTTGTATGCTTGTAATTTTTGACTGTAGGATATTTTAACATAGTCTTAAATGGGGTTAGTGAATTCAATTCATGTAAATTAAGGGGGGATGTATTTTCAAAGGGGCTGAGCATTTTTGTTGTTTTTTCAATTTTTCCAATTAATGTACCAAAAAGAGCCATTTTTCAATGAAAACACTAAAAAAAGGTATTTTTCAAAATCCAAGGAAGGCAACAAAGTTTCTGAGTCAATGCTGGTCAGTACTTTAGAAACTAGATAATTAACTTTCTATTTCGGCTTTTGTTTGAGATTTTTCAGGCTTCCTTTTTATCCCATAATGGCAGTGCTGTTCCCATTTCTAGAACATGTTTTTAAATATCTGCTGAAGCCTTGTGAGCACAAACAAATAAAAATTTTCAACAAGATTCTTTACTTTTGAGGTATTTTTCATTATTAACGTAAAATTTCATTATACTGTAAATAAAATCACTAGAAACCATAGATAACAAATTTTGGTTGGTAAGATCGATTGTTTTTTATTGTAGCCTACCCCAATAGTTCTATTACTTTCTTTTTACTTTTCAGTTTTCTATTTTATTTTCCTATGGGAGAGGCAATTTTTTCTTAGTGCCTATTTTCCACTTTAATTTTTTATCTGTTAGTATTGTTTTTGTTTATTTTTATCGATTCCTTGTTATTGTTTAGGAACTAATTATTATTTGTTTAACTAAGGATTGCCACTCGAATAATGTCTCATTATGGCTATTGTGTCTCATTATGGGGCTTCTTGTATTTCTAAATTTTCCTGGTGTATTTTTTTATTTCATTTTTCATTAACAAAGTAAAAATATTGGACCTGAATTCAATATGTTTCTTACTTGCCATCCAAGTCCAGCTATTAATAAGGCGTTGAACATGACTAATATTCAAAAACCAGGCCTAAAAGTTACTCATGAGGTATTTCTTTGACACTCAAATGACAGTTTGAATTCACCTCTATTGAACTTCTTTGAAGGTAAAATCGTATGAATTTATAGACATCGGACTAAATTGGCTAGAGTCTGACTTTTACTACCATATATTTTGTCTCTAACAAGATTGCCCGGAGAGTACGTAGCATGAGAATATCAATAGATTTTTTTTTTGCTGAAAAAAAAAGAAAAGTCAAATTGACTATGAATAAATTATATAATCTAATACTTACTAAAAACGAACAACGTTCGACAAAAAAAGAGAAAATAGGAAGAAAAAAGAGTACAGGAATAAACAAGAAACCAGAAGGAGGGCAACTTTTGGCTAATGGGAATGAAACCCGTTTCTTGTTTATTTATTTTTTTTCGTCGTATTTTTTTGGTTTTTCGGGTTTTCGACAAACCATTTTGATTAATCTCAAAGTATCAGTTGCTACTTTGGAATTACAGGCACCCTTCTAGTTTTCAGGTTTTGGGGAGGGGGTGCAGAAAATCTTTTTTACACATCAAAAAAATTATTTTACTGTTTGGATTTATACTAATTTTTTTTAAGCTGGGTGGTGATAATGGCGTAACCCCCCCCCCCCCTCCCCTATCTGGTTTTCCAGTTTTTAGATTTTCATTGTGTATTATCCCCCTCAAGGAAAGTGTCAGATATTGTATCCAGTATAAGTATTCTCTTCCATCATAAAATAAATATTATGTTCCCTTTTCCTCCTCCAGCTATGCCAATCGTTAATGATTGGAAATTAATGATTAGAATTTAATTTGGAATGTACCATATTGTACTGAAAGAAAATACCAAGGTTTTGAGAGGGAGGGGTTGCCTATCACATCATATCTTAATAAATGCGGTAGTTTCATTTATTGCTGCATACATTTTAGATTATGATGTGTTTATATGTGTCATCTTTTTCATGTCAGCTATACATTTTTTTATATATAAATATTTCTCTATCCTCCGTTTTATTTTTTCGTATAAAAATCCCTATGTCTGTCATTGCCCACTATACATCAGACCAAATTATGGCTTGCAATTCGTTAAGTTCCATCCACCTACGGTATCTGTGTCAGATCCCTTGCTATTCCTCTTCGCTATCTTACTATGGATTTACTTCTTGCATGAAGGCTGTTATTTTTTGCATGCCAATTAAGAGTAATGGTGGCGCGATCATCAACGCGTTGGTTAGTCTTTCACTCGTCACATACGGTCGAATTTTCTTTATTTGGGCACCGTAAACAGTTTTTAAATGTCACCGGTCACTTTAAAAAAATGTCATGTTGTATTGTTGATTTGCTAATTAAAGGCCCCACAATTAGTTAGCAGTTCTGCGTGGCGGTTTGCAGTAAGATCTTCTCACCATTGTTTGCGTATAATTTATGCTCTCCGAGTATTGGAAAAACTATTTGTCCCTACTACCAACGACACTTCCGCGAAATTCCGAAACGAATTAATACAGAAGTAATTGAATTGGAATTCTTTAGTTTTAATAAAAATACTTCCTATGATAATTACTTGTAAATTATAAGTTTTGAGAATATGTTTTTTTCTCAGATTTTATTTTTATGCTTTCAGTGGAAAAAGATAGTTTTTTTTTTTATCTTGGAATTCGAATTTGTTACATAATATAAGTTACAAAGAATAAGTTGCACGTCTTTTCTTTAATGCTTCTCAGACTTGCTTAGTTCTTACTGCTTATTTTACAATCATCTTAACACAATCAACATAGCTAGCGACATCACATATAAAAATGTATTTGTAAAAGAGTCGGTGCCCTTTCAGGTTTAAAACAACACAGTTCTGAATTAATTGTATAATATGAACCATTATGTATGTAAATAGGGGAGGTAGGGAATTTACCCCTGAGATGAGTTTAAAGGCTTTAGTCCCCGTAAAAATTAAAAACTGTTAACCCAAAATATTATTTTATTCTTGTTTTGACTCCGCTCCCCATAATGAATTTTTCTCTCTTGAGGGTTGAACCTTTGTGCACCAGTATGATCAACTCACCGGCTGAGTCGGTTGACTACAAAAAAAAGAAAAGAAAAAAAGAATGAAGTTGATTACACCGTATCTATCGTATAGTAGAAATTCATTTCTTTCTGTTGCCTGTGTAATTGAGTACTGATAATGTTTATTAGTGCATCAACTATCATGTTGGTTAAATCGGCTTCTTTAAAAAAAATTACTGGTAGGGGAATCTTTATTATTTGGAGACTTCATTACGAACATATGCAATTAAAAACTAAGTGTTTTAGCAGTAAATGCTGAAGAGAAACCCAAATAGGTGGAGTTAGCAGATCCGCCTTTTCAATAGTTCATGTAATTAATTTGAATTTATCTGAAGTTATAATCTTGTATGTTTTTACCTTAAAACCTTTTATTAGCGCAAATTTCCTTAACTCTATGTTCACCTCGCGCGTTAGAAAATTTTATTGAATCGTTTTTGAAAAAAACGGCTGAAGTCACCACCCTCCAGCAGTCAAGGACGTTGACACCTCTTCATATGTAAGTATTTTCTCTCTTTTGTTCCTTTGAATTTTGAAGCATATTATGAAAGGCAAGTTGAAGTCAGTCATTTCTGATTTTAGTTTAGCGAAACTTAAATTTAAATATCATCGGGCTCAAAAGGAAAGGGCATACCCTGTTCTGATTTGACAATTATAAGGGTTCTTATCTTTATTCTGTTGCTGCATATACAGAGGAATACTTCATTAGGCATTGGGGAGACTAGCTATGATCGGGGCAAAAGAAGTGTTTTGATGCCTCTAGTTTGAAGCTGATCTGATATTATTTTTCGTACTATATATTAAAACAAACATATATTATTTAGTTACATATAACTGCATTTTTTTCAAATTTTCGTAACTAAATTCTCTTAAGAAAGGAGCTGTCACTTTGAAACTGTCACTCTCGATTTATTGCAAAATTTGTATTGTAATAAGAAATTTAAAACAGTTAGAAATTAAGAAAAAAAAACACAGTTTTCATAGAAAATAAAGAACAGCTTTAGAACAAAAAACAAACGGATATTATGAATGAATGAAATGCTTTATTACCCATCAACACAAAAATTGAAAACAATGCAATGCACAAAAAGATGAAAACAAGAAATATAAGTAAGTAATTTGCACAAAATTATATAATGCTGACTACAAATAGTTCAAGAAGAATACCCATCCAGGGGTGGTCCATCTTTTTACTACACAGGTTAGAGGCGAGGTGGTCAACACTAAAAATTGGGTCAGCAACCAAAAATTTTTTTTATAAGGAAACAATTACAAGACCAACTAAGGAGTTGAAGAAGGAACTTGGCAAATTAAAAACAAAAAACAGTTTTCTAATCTCTTTCTTATGTGTGGCTGTCAGAAGATCCCAAAATGGTGCTAAGAACAGTACAGGAGGCAAAGCCACGGCATTATACAGCTTGGCCAAGGGCACTTTTGCAATGCTTGCCCGTGACAAAACAAGCGACGCGTATGCGCCGTGTAATTTCTTCTCTGTACGGGCAACAATCAGCCTACGGGTTGCAGTTACAATGGGACCAATTAGAAGCCACAGGTAAGTCAGGTCCCTTACAGGTTTTATAGCTTTGTCGCTAAGATTTACCACATCAGGGCAAAGATTCGGTGGACAATTAAAAAGCAAAACTTGCGAATTCATAGCATTCAGAGACAAGCTAATACGCTCATAATCTATTCCAGGAAAATTATTTTCAAGACTAGTAATCGACCGATTTAAATTCAGCAGGTCATCTGCATAACACAAGATGGAAACATCAGTACCCTTCAAAATACACGAAGTCGCAGTTCCGGATTGAGCACTTAGTGTCGCATTATTATAAGTGATCGAAGTGATAGTTCCTTGCTTAATTCCAAGACTAACATAAATCTTACGAGGAATCACTGAATTACCAATCTTTAACCGGACTTTAAGATTTTTATACGTATAAAACAATGGCAAAATTACATCAGGGAGAACCCTCGATTAAGCAACTCCAACATCGCATGAGAATGAATTAACGACCCGAAACCGTCGTCTTAATAATGGGGGCTTTCATCTCTTCAGCTTCCTTGTCTTTACGTTGAACTTAAATTTGCGCTTGACTAAAATTTATGCTCATTTACAAACTTTTTTTTTTTTTTTTTTTTTTGACAAGAATGCTTAAAGAATGAATGTGGTAAATCTCTTTAACTCAAAATTAGGTTTGTAATGAAAGAAATCTCCAATGGTATAATTTGTAATTCCTATGTAGCACCATGAAAGCTAATATGCAAATGTGTCATAGGCTAGAATAAATGCTGGAAAACGAAGCGGAACAGTTGATCCTGCATAAAAAGAGTAATACGGTGGGGTGGAAGTCTCATTTTGACAAAATGCCTAACGACTTGCCAATTACCGCAGCCGTGATACATTGTTTTCACGTGATATTGAGAACGATCAAGTATTACCCTTGCCAGACAATTTTCTCAGTGGAAAGCTGTTGTTGTTTTTGCTTTACCGAATTTCAAGTAAACTTTAAAATATAAAAATTGTTCAGCCAAGTTATGCTGAAAAGTGTATTTTTTACACTGGATAAAAGCTTATATCTATAAACGACCTGAAACTGGTTTCGTTTTGTTTCTCATTGTCAGTTAAGGTTGCTTTGACTCATTAGTTGATCCACGTTCAAAACAAAAAAATGTAATTTAAGTATAACCTTTTTCAGCAGATACATGCCCTAGAATTTATTTCGAGGAAAGATGCAAGTCCCTTAAAGAGCCTGAAAAGAGAAATGTATGGAAATTCGGCAAAAATATAGACGTAAGAAAGGAGAGCCAAATCCCTCTCCCCCCTCCTTGTGCACGTGGCCTGATTGAGGCGTACTTATAATATGAAATGTTCACCTTCCCTTATGTTTTGGCACATTTGAACGATGTTTTGCTCTCCTCTACTTGATCTTGCAAATAACACTAAAATCACCACGCTAACCTTACCGTAGTGTTTTTTTTTCATCCGACATTCACTTTGTCTTATTGTCAAATACTGATGAGTAAGGCAGGTTCTTGAGCCAGAACCTAAACTGTATGACCTGAGCTGGATTTTTATAGTTGTTTTATTTTGAAATGTAGTTTAAAATTCCGCCCAGCTTTGTTTTCTTTGAGGCATGTTCCCACTTTCGAATCGAAAGATCCATTCTCTCAGGCACTCGTTTCAAATGAAGTTGGACTAAGATCTTAAATTTCGTAAATCGCGTGAGGGCTCTTTGTCCCCATCATCAAAAGAAGAACAAGAAGCAAAGAAGAAGAAAAAAAGCAACCCAAAAAAGGAGCGTTTTCCGAAGGGTCTGAAAGTGCAAAGACTGCTAGCCTTTAAATTAGGCATGGGATTTATTGCTTTTGAGACAGAGGAAGAGTAGTGGTATCACATGTACATCCTAAATCTTAATAGCTATCTCATTGCTAAGAAAATCGACCTTATTCTTTTCTTCTTTCGTAGTAGTGACATTTGAAAGTTAGTTCTTGGCCAGAAAACCACGTTTCTAGCCAAGGCAAGTAAGTTTGTGTACCTATTACTTGTTTTCGATTCCTTTGGGTATCTGAAAAAAAATTCTTTCCATGTTTGTCATGGAATGGAACGTGCAAGTAAGAATATGTTGTTTGAGTATAGTCAGCTTTTGAGGCAAGGAGTTTAAAGAGTGTTAAAATTTGTTTATCTTGTCTAAAGAATTTGGGAGATTTCAACCAAATAATTAAAATCGATTGGTATGCTGTGGATATTTTCAGGGATCAGGGATATATGTTTGTAATAATTGACGTAACTGATGAAAGTTTTTTTTTTTCAAATGTTTGTTTGTGAGAAATGCCGTTTTGAGAATTCTTCAGGCTTTGAAACTTATTGATGTGGTACGTGTTGTAAAAAAAAAATCGGATAAAACTTTTCGGTCAAAGAAAGGAGACATAAATAACAATCGCCTCTTGTGCCATGCTCATCTCTGATAATAGGGGGAGAGGTTTCGGCATCTTTTACTACTTATGATACTTATTATTATTTTTTTTCCGACATTGTTGAGGGTAAGACAAAGGCGATGTCATTTCAGGAAGGATGTAAAAGTAACCTTTGATTCCCATTGCTCTGTCTTTTCACGCAAAACGGCCGCTTTAGCATGGTAACCTTTGATTCCCATTGCTCTGTCTTTTCACGCAAAACGGCCGCTTTAGCATGGTCCTTCCAGATCCACCCGCCATCTGATGTCAGTTCCTGTGGTATGAGTGATCGACGCATAAGTTGAAATATTTCAACTCACCTGTTAAAACTCATGCAGCAAAGAGCCTAGTTAAAAATTGAACGGTGGATTGTACTGAGAAATTAGTTTTATCTATAAGATGTGAGCCAATCATGTATGATAAAAAAAAACATCCTGATTACTGTTAATGCTATCTGGTTATAAAATATGTACATAGAAGACAAAGCTTACAAATGGTGTTGTTAAATCCCGTTTTCTTTTCTGTATTTTATTGCGTATGCGGGGCCGATTTGGTGTAGTCAGTTTTGCTTTTTATTGCATATGTGAACTGTTTTGAGTGAGAAAAAGAACACATCTGAGTGAACCATGGACAAGAGTCATTTCATGGTTTGTCACTGAACCACCAAGAATTTTAAGTAATGGTTACAAATGATAATGCAACACATTAACTAGTGCTCTGACAATTAGTGGGGTGTATATTCTGCAGTATTGATTACTGCTGCCTGAGATCAACACATTTACATGTGCACCCTTAATTTATCTAAGGCTCCCCTCGTTACTCATTCTCATGAAATTCCAGTTTCCTTTAAATAATTTTTTTACACGTTTCCAACCCATTTGGGAACAACCTGCTTTTTGTTTATTTCGAGAAAGATGGTCAAAAACCGCAATCTGTGATCTATGCCATAAAACGCGGCCTAGCCATATAGCCTTTACTAGCAAGTGGGGTTGAGCTACGTTTTCCGTACAACCTATCGTTTGATATATGGTCAGTCAAAAGATTAGTTAAAACCATTCTTTGACAATTCCTCTGGAAAACTTCAACAAAGCATTCTAAGGGGGTTTCGAAGCCCCCAGTTTTCAGGGTCATTCTTGTTAACGCTAGTTTTTAAACCGATTCTTACAATCTGAACTCTCAAAACCTCCAAAATGCATTCATTTCACTAACATTTTTGTTTAGGGCATTCAAATCAGCTGCATCATCTATGCCTAGGAGAGTTTTTACCTTTTCTTTTAATAGCATGATTCCATAGCCTTTGCGGTGCTACTTAGCACAAACTCCCTCAGAATGGTCCTTGTAAACGGTGGTATGAGACAACCCCTCTCAACTCCTGATGCTATACCAAACCGACTACTAACCTCACTTCCTACGCAATCGCAGCAACATTATTCTCGTATATAGAACTAACAGTTTAATATTCCTATATGGTATCACAAGAGGATAAGACCTTATCTAAAGATTTCTACCACCTGAGTCAAGTGCCTGTTCATTATCAATCAAACTGAAGACTAGAAGGTTGTGATAATTCAGATAATTCTCACTTATTAATCTAAGAGCGAAAATTTGGCCGACTCATCCTCTCCCCTCCCTAAAACCACCCTGTTCTTTTAAAGCTTTGTCTACAGAAATCCTTAGTCTAATAACTATCTTGATGCTATGTAATTTGCTTCCTAGAGAAATCAAGATAATGCCTCTGTAATTACCACACTCACTCTTATTACCTTTCTTATACAGTAGTTTATAGATTGTTTTATGTTGCTAATAAGGCTATATGAGTATGTATTACGGTAACAAAATTAGAATTGAAATCTTTGTGGATTTGGAGGGGGCAGTATTTGCGATTTTTGAGCCAGCTATTTTTCTTTATTTTTAGAAAACAGTGTATAAACTCAGATCTGAGGTTTAGTTTCCTGAAGGAGCTTGTAGCAAATGTCAGCGATATTCAAACAGATGAAGAAGTTGGGCCCTCTCAACCTTCTACGCCAGTTACCCCTCATGGAGGGAAGGTCCCTTCCTTTTTTAGAGGAAATTCATCAGACGCTCCAAATCTATTGAAGTCCAAAGGATCAAGGAGGTTTGTTTTACCTTGGAATTAGGTTGTGTTTTTGAGAGAATGAGTTGGTATGCTTATGCAGAATATCCCTTGCTTTATTGGGTGTTGTTGAGGTTGCCAAATCTGGTTGCCAAATGAACTCTTGGTGCCATTTAAAGCCAGAGGAGGTGAAAAGGCGGCAAACAACCTGAAAATATATTATTCGGTTTTTTGGTTTTCAGAAAATAGGTAGTAAAGGTATGTTCCATTTCGGATTTGGTGATTATATGTTTCAGACAGAAAACGTCTGGGGTGATGTGCATTTTGCGGAGCTTTGACGGAGAAATTTGAGTTCCATCCGAATTTTTGAAGCAATTTTCCAGTTTTTTTGTCAAAAATTTGTAAAAAAATGAAGTTTTGTGCTGAAGTCAGAAAAGTGGCAGTATTAAAGGCCTTTAATATTGCAGTAAATTTGATTTTTTGCAGGGAATTTTATTTTTTATTTTTCTGAATAATACTTATCAAAATCTACTTTTGTGCAAGTTTTTTTATTTGGTGGAGTCTTATTTTCGGTCATTTTGTTTTTTTCAGAATTGTGTTATGACGGGTTGTTTATGCATTAAAAATATTTCAACCCAGCATTGAAAAAGCATGCAACAGAGAGAATAGTTTAAAGCTTTAACGATAGGTTGTGCCGAGAAATTAATTCAAGCTGAAATTAATTTTAAATCAATTTTAAGAAATTAATTTTAACTTAACAAGCAAGTTTAAAATGCTTGATTCTCTAGCAAAATATTAAACTTAAGCAGTTTTTCATGCTAAAAAGCACAATGTTATCACGCTTTTTATTGCAATAATATTTTTAACGTAATAACTTTTTGAAATATTTGTAAAACAATTGGTGTTTCAGTCAGAAAAAAACTCAAAACTTTTGTCTGAAAAACCTATAATGTTCAAAAAATCTCTTTGTGTTTTTGAATTCGCCATAAAGACATATAATTGAATCACTTCCTTAACATTTTAGAAGCTGAAATAGCCAACTTTTGCATATATAAAAATAATCTTGTATTGAGTTTGATGCACCTTCATGCAGTATAATTCGGAGATTTAATTAAGGATTAGGGGGGGGGGTCAGAGTCCTACCCCCTCCGCCCTCCAAAAAGGCTCTAAATTTTCTGAATTTTGGGCACTTCTTATTCTACAAACTAACAATAATTTATTTTTGCTCCCTCTCCCCACCCTTTCGTACATGCCAGGTGTGATCACCTTCATAATATCGAATTGCATCGAATTTAAAATTCCAGAAAATTTAAACAATTAGTATTTCTTATGTTATATCGAATTGATTTACAACACAAGATGCAGGCCGCCAAATCCGTCATTTCCCCTGTGCAATTTTGCAAAATACAAAAATTCCTCCATCCTTGGAGTGACATAATTGTTTACTTTTTCTTATTAATGGTCATTTTCTAAATAAAACTATATGCTTCGTTTGGAAATATGAGCCCATGTCTTATGCTAGCTCTCTGAAAGTATTTCGGAATTAAAAAAGTTTTCTTTTCATTTCTCTTTTAAAAACTAATTACAAAAATGCTTATGTTTTTTTCTGTTGATCAGTTAGGAGAATGTATTAATACAGACCCTAAAGAGGATAACACCCACTCTGATTAAGATTTCACTTGCAAAAAAAAGAAAAAAAAGTTGGTACAAAACAAACAAGTAAGGATGAACACTAAGATATTGGGTCCAATAGTATCATTCTATCCATTATCCATCCATATATAAAGGTTTTTCAAGCCATTTTTGTCTTTGTTTTTCAGTTACTAATTGTACCATCATAAGCAATGCAATCAATAAACATCACATCCTTATAAAAGCTGAACCACGTGACTAGTCTCAGTTGTGAAGAAATTCCATATTCGCGTTGTAATAACTTTCAAATTCAAGAATGTTTAATGTACACTTACTACAGTCCTTTTGATTTTAAATTCTTCGCCAGTCTTGAATAGATGGTATATAATGTCTAGGAAAATATTCGAACCTTCAGGGGGGACCTTACAATCTGCATCTGCGCATTGTCTACGTTTGATATTTTGTTGGTTGATAATACTTTCAGCCAGCTTGAAAGCTGGAAGTGGTGGTTTCAAGTGTTGTAACTCATTTCTACTAAACTGTTTAAAGTTACCTTGTCGAACAGTCTTTCAGTAGAAGTATTCACAGTAAACTCTTTTTGAACTTTTAGAGACGCCTCAATCATTTCATATTATTAAAATGGAACAACAGATAATAAATTTGAATCGCTATTATTTGAATTCGTTTTTTGTAGCATCAAAAACATTTGACTTTTGTCATTTAAGAGATAAAAAAATATTGAACCACCGTCTTTTTTTTCTTTTTTTTATATATGTAAAAAAAATCAGCAGGATTTACCCAGAGCTTCTCTGGGGGTTCTATCGATTTGTGTAATAAAAAGATCGCATCACAATTAAATGAATGGTGATGTACAAATTTTTATCATTCTCCTTTTTAGGGGCTTAGGAGCCAAATCGAAGTCAGTACCAACGCCTAGAAAAGGATTGAAATCAGCAACTGATTCTGAAGATGACCTAACCCCTGGAATTGAGTCAGAAGAAGATGAAGACACGGATACAGATAGTAGTCAAGGCAGCAGAAAAAGACCAAAGTAAGTTTATTAGAGAAATTCTTAACCTTTTAAGCTTCAATAATTCACAGCATCTTTTATCTGCGAAAACAAACCGTATTTACCCGCGAAGTGTATTTGAATTATTTTTTTGAAAATTCTTCATTTTGCAATGTATTTTTATTAACTATTTGGCTTTTATCTTCCTGTTTTTTTCTTTTGTACTGTTTATAAAATTACACGTTTTTTTTGTGTTTATGTATACTGTGTGTGCAAGGACACACATAGTGGGGCAAAATACCCCTAAAACGTCTTAAAAAGGATAATGTTATTTAGTGAAGAAAACTATTGGATAAATCAGTTAATTTTTATTCATGATATCCAATCAGGATATCAGTTAATTTTTCAAGTTTCCTCCTATTTTTTTTTATTCTCTGCAAAATCGATTAATCCATTTTTGTAGCGTAACAAAAGAAATTTTTTTTGAATATTTTCTAAGGTAGCTTGGCAATGCATCCAAAATCTGTTTCCCAAGAAAAATCATTGGAGCGCAATATATTTTTATTGTTCAACATTTTCTATTCATGGTACCAATTCCAAAGAAAACAATTTCCCTGCTAAAAGTTCATTTGTTCAATAGAAAACTGCATAATTAAATGTACCATTATTCCCATACATACATTTGAATTTTTTTTTAAAGGAGATAACCCCATAAATATCCTCTTTTAAAAATTAGGTAATGTTCTATACTTCTGTATACTCGATATTCTTTATGCTTCCAAGCACTTGTTTAATTGTTGTGTCTGCTTTATATCGTATACAATAATAAAGGAACGGGTTACCCCATATGTTACCTATACAAACAATTTTTCATTCGAATTTTTCGAGAAAAAATCTCCAGGATAAGTCGAGACACTGTTTAACGAAACCGGGAGGAGGGAGACCCCCCCCCCCCCCTCCCTGTGTAGATATGCTCTAAACGCAAAATATTTTAATAGTTGATAGCAGATCTATAGGCTAATATAAAATAATCGTGCAGTGAAAAATTGATCATTGTGCATAATGAAGAAAGATGCCAGTAAGAGCTACAGAAAGTGTGTTTTTCGTTAAGATGTTCCATATTGATTACCCTTTCTCTAAATTTTCCTAAGAAAAAGGAGTGTCCGGGAATTTTCCCTCTGAATCTTAAAAGAAGTGACTTCGGAAGAAACTGTAGTTAATTAACATTACACATTATCTCCCTGTTGATGACGTAAAAAAACAAGGATTTCCTCTTAAAGAAATGTTCAGAAGATACACACGCGGCTAACATAGATGCCTCTGGCGTCTAAAGAAGTGAGTTAATTGCAATACTGAAGGTGTTGGGGTTCCATCCCTTGTTTCTTTTCTTTTCAGATAAACATCCCGTTTTCTTTTCTATTTGCCTGTAAGATAATTTTCAATCGTAAGTTATACTCGTCGTCCAGGCAACTATTTTGCAAGAGAAAAAAAATTGACTGGATTATAATTCAGTATGAGTCATCACATGGGCTTGCTAAAATTCAAGTCATTGATTCTGAAAATATGTGTAGGGCAAATTCAATTGAGGGACTCGATATATCTGATTGGGCCGCGTCACACTAAGCCACACCCCAAGTGCCAAGATTCTTTAA
This sequence comes from Artemia sp. Qi Xiang Cuo, assembly GCF_049724085.1. Taxonomy (NCBI): domain Eukaryota; kingdom Metazoa; phylum Arthropoda; class Branchiopoda; order Anostraca; family Artemiidae; genus Artemia; species Artemia sp. Qi Xiang Cuo. The sequence goes on from NC_142813.1 coordinate 31,652,428, forward strand.
GTGTCCAAATATTGTTTTTTAGTCTGTATTGAGAGTCGACTTCGAGACCTGGTGTGGGGATTTATTTATATGTTTTTGTGTACCCTTTTGGAAGATTACAAGTAAGCTATTTTCTAAAGCTGTGTAGACCATTTTTCCAGGAACCCAGACAGGGTAGGAAAAGAGTTGCGAGGAAATACCAATCATTATCATATCTACAGGGGTGTCCGTTTGCCCTCCGAGAAGATAGCTAGAAATATTAGTGGTAACCCAGGTTGGGCATATTTGGCCTAGAGTTTGGCCATCTGACCGTTCGATCATGTTATCATACCCTTGAACAGGGTATATTGTAAATTGGGTTTTAACGTACCCTATCAAACAGTTCGTGGTAACGGAGACACCAAAGCGAAGTAAGGAGCGACCCGGCTCAATAGTAACCGAAACTCTAAAAATGGGATTTGATATCAATAGATGCATCAAAAGAATCAGATTTTAGTGCTGATTTTAAATATATAAGTTTCATCAAGTTTAATCGTACCCATCAAAAGTTACGCGCCTGAGAAAATTTGTCTGATTTTAGGAAAAAGGGAGAAAGACCCCCTAAAAGCCATAGAACCTTAATGAAAATCACGCCGTCAGATTCAGCGTATCAGAAAACCCTACTGTAGAGGTTTCAAGCTCCTATCTGCAAAAAAGTGGAATTTTGTATTTTTTGCCAGAAGAAGGATCATGGATGCGTATTTGTTTGTTTTTTTTTTCCAGGGGTGATCGTATCGACCTAGTTGTACTAGAATATTGTGGGAGGGCTCATTGGAACGGAAATTAAAAGTTCTTGTGCCCTTTTTAAGTGACCAAATAATGGAGGGCACCTAGGCCCCCTCCCACGCTCATTTTTTCCCAAAGTCACCCAATCAAAATTTTGATATAGGCATTTTGTTTAGCATGGTCGAAAATATGATAACAATGTCTTTTAGGATGACTTAATCCCCCAAAGTCCCCGGGGGAGGGCTGAAAGTTATGAACATTATCCAATGTTAACATATAGTATTGGTTATTGGGAAGTCTACAGACGTTTTCAGGGGGATTTTTTCTGGTAGTGGGAGGGATGGGTCGGGGGTTATGTGGGAGGATCATTACATGGAGGAAGTTTTCATGTGGGAATGGACATTGCTATGAAGGGGCCTTCGGATTTCCCATTATTATTTAAAAAAAAAAGATCAGAAATTATATTAAAAAAAACAAGTTTTTCAGCTGAAAGTAAGGAACAACATCAAAACTTAAAACGAACAGAAAATATTACGTATATGATTGAGTTCGGGCCCTATTCAATACCTCGCTCTTTAAGCCAAAGATTTTTTAGTACTTCATAAGACCTATTTATTCTAATTAACGGCCTTTGTGATTAAGGGGTCATTTTCAAAGAATTGGAACAAAATTGGAATTTTAGCGTAAAGAGCGAGGTATTGACTAGGGGGAGAACCCCCTATAATACGTATTAATAATATATGAATATAGAAATTCGTTACGTAAGTTAATTAGTAAGTTACGTATATTTATTACTAATAAAAACGTTCATAAATAAAAGTAAACAACGTTTGAGAAAGCTATTTAACCAAATAAAAGTAAAATTAATATAAAAATTTGGTGTTGATTATTCATGTACGGTGAGTCAAAATTAAAACCTGCATTTATTCAAAAAAGTTCAAAAATTCAATAAAAAAACAAGTATTTTTAAACTGAAAGTAAGGACCGACGTTAAAACTTAAAACGAACAGAAATTATTCCGTATATGAAAGGGGCTGTCCCCTTCTCAACGCCTCGCTCTTTACGCTAAAGTTTGACTTTCTCACAACTCTATTTTTTTAAACAATAAAAAACTTTAGCGTAAAGAGCGAGGTGTTGAGGAGGGGACAGCCCCTTTCATATACGGAATAATTTCTGTTCGTTTTAAGTGTTTATGTCGGTCCTTACTTTCAGTTAAAAAACTTGTCTTTTTTTTATAATATTTACAGAACCGTTGTGGTAAACGGGGGCATTCCATTATAATATTTGACGCCAGCGAGGTGTAGCACCCTCCCAGTAAGTGGTGTAGCACCATTTTTGCGCCAATAGCTGGTGGCAGTCGTGGCTTACCACTAGAACAGAAGGAAATAGAAACCTGGCCTGTTACTTTAATATATATATAAGAACAAACACAGTAGACTTATGTCTCTAGTTACTAATAGAGGCAGGGGGGGGGGTGTCACAATAGGAAAGAATATACATTTTGTGTCGAATGAACCATATGTCGAAAGCATGCTAAAATCTATATGCAAATCGATGGATGTAGTTTGAAACCACATATCTCTGAATAAATAATCTGGATCTTTAACTAGCAATCCCTGCATATTTTCTTATCTGCATCCATGTCAAGACTTTACCCAGGATTTTTTTCGGAGAGGGTATCACTCAAAAAAAAAAATTTGGAAGGGGGGTTTACACAAAAACCTCAAAAAACGCGTACAAAATTTGCTTATGTAAATTTTTTTTATGTTTTTACGAGTCAGACAAACATTTCGGGGGGGGGTCAAACCCCCTAATCCCCCCCCCTGGATACGGCCTTGATCCACGTTATGGTTATTGTGGAGATGCAAAGTTGTTTCCATGCTTATATAGTATACTTTTAAATTATATAGGGGAAACCTAAATATTTAAACACGAAAAGGCTGTAAATGTAATTGGGAATTTCCCTTATCTTTGGGTTGGATGCCCTCTGTAAAACCACGCCCAGTGGTTTTGCAAAGGGCATAATTATGAATAATTTTTTTTAGTGTTTTATCTAGAATGTGCATATCTATTTCTCTATTCCTTCGAAATCAGCTGGGATCAGGGGCACTATCTGATATTTGCGCGGGGGGGGGGGGGGCCAAGGTCTGTCGATTTTCGTCGCCAAGACATGTACAATGAGTCATTGTTAGATATTATCCATGCTTTGTGGAAAGTAAGAGTTAATATCTTAGGTAGCATTTGGGAATCAGGACGATTTTAATTCTTGTAATTGGAAACCTACCAGAGGAAGGGCTTGTCAGATTTTAAGAAAACGAGGTAGCAAATCTGAGGTAGCTTATATATTGTGCCTTTTTGGGAGAGGGATTCGGGCCTGTTCTTACCTCTGTAGAGAGAAGAGTTCTTTAATTTTTAATTATCAAGACATCTAAAAGAAGAGGCTGTTCAGGCTTAGCCAAACTTGTTGAGAGGCAAGAGGTAATTTAATAGTTGTGCCTTTCGGCGTTTGGGACTTATCTCACTTCTAGAGGAGAAGTGAAGTCCAAAAATTCTTGTATTCGAAACATGTACCAGAAGGGGGCGTCCGATTCCAAACTAACTTGTTCAGATATAAGCGCTAGGCTCTTAATTGCAGCCAATTAATTCAGCACGTATAAAAAGTCCATAATATTTGCTTTTTTTGTTCAATTGTAATAATTTTCTTTTTTTATGTGGCTTTAAGAATATTATTCTTTGTTAAATTAACTACTCAGTTAAAGGTTTTTTCTGAGTTTTCTTGAAACAAACACAATAACATGGACCACTAATTTTTCTATTAAGCAAGAAAAAAAAAATTCTGAAAATACAAAATGATTGTGTCTAAGAATTTAGATTCTCGTGACTTTTCGAGCATTCGTCTAATTATTTAATCTAGCAATGAAGTCGTGAAATGATCTGTTAAATTTAACTACTGTTTAATGGGAATGTAGTTTAGCTCGATCGAGGATCTAAAAATGTAATCGAGTTTCTTAGAAAATATAAGGAAACAAAAATCTGTTTAATTTGGAGTAATGAGAGATACATAAAGCTTAGATTTCTTTTCTCGGCTTCCAGTTTCCTAGTCTCAAACTGGTTTGGCAGCGGCCAGGCTGGGAATAGGTTTAGGTTTGTCCAGTTGCATTAATCGATCATTGCAACAAGAAACTATCATGTAGATCCTGTGATTGCTGCTTTTTATGGGACAAGGGGAGTTATGCCTTTCCTCTGATTGATAGGGATGGGGTATGAAACAGTTTGGGAAGCACTGCTGCAAAGCGAGCCAACAAGACTTTGGATCTGAGACAATAAATCTTTTTAGCCCCTCTTAAAAAGACGAAAGCTACAAAAACACCCTGTACGTATTGCAAATGTTTAAAGCCTCTTGTAAAACTACGATAGTATGTGTTTAGTCCACCACACTCCACTCTCTCGTTCTAAAATCGTTCTAAACACTAAAATTGGGGTGTTCAGATTTTCAAGACATTTAAACAATATTTGTTAGCCCGGTCCTTCTCAAGATACTGTGCCCCATGTTCACAGAAACCCTCCCCTCCTTCACCTTGTCTCACCAACTGTAACTGATGTACTTATTTGGAACTTCCAAGGAATTTTTAGCCAAATCGGGAGCATAGTTTCTATTTTGTTGACCGTTGAAGTTTTTCCGCACTCTGGTCCAAAAAGAAATAGGAATATTTAGTTTCATATTGTTTTTTTTAATAATTGATTATTTCTTCTCGAATATTTATCATAAATTATGTTGGTAAATAATTGTTTATCAATTCAATACCTTCAAGTTTGGAACTAAAAAAAACACTGATAAGGGTATATAATATCTGATAAGGGTATATAATATATGAGAAGGCAGGGGAAATTTTCTACACTGGTATGACAGCTGTGTTTTTTTTTTGTTTTTTTTTTTATTCAGTCATATAGGAATAAGGGTTTCTACATGGGGACATACGTATCCTTGGGGTTGTGGGAAGTGATTCTTGGGGGTGATTTTAAGTATTTAGAAAGGATTTATAAACGATTACCTAAAGTCATACGTGGATGAAGTAGTATTTAAGCAAAAAATTTTATGGCCTGCTTTTAAGGGAGAGTGATATCGGATTAAAAAAAGAAATTTTAAGCGATATCGAATTAAAAAAATGTTATGGCCTACTTTTAAGGGAGAGTGATACCGGATTATATGACTTAAAGGACTGTGGACCTTGAAAAAGGCTACAAATACTTGGCCTAGCTCGCCATTTTTCCCATTTTTTTATTGTTTCAGTTTACACTTGCTCCAATGACAAAGGGTTAAAGTCACTTTCTTTATTAGGTTGCTGTATTCTTTTTTAGTCTGTATTGAAATCACTTTTTCACTTGCGTAGTATGCACATGTTAACTTGCATTACCGGAAATGCTCTAAAAGGGCTCACAAATGTTTTCAATTTCTGTCGTAAATATATTAAGTTCATTTCTTTTTATTTTCAGACTTTGTTTTTCGGTGAGTTTAGATTCAGCTCAACGGCATGGAATAAGCCATTCAGTAGTGTCTCCAAGTTATTGTAGTGTCATTAAAGGGCCAATGAATCCACTTCCCCATCCTTATTCATTTATGGAGTCGCAGGATGGTGTCAGAGCTCAAAGTCACATGCCCATGCCTGCCCACCTTCAACCCCGACTACCGCCGTTGTCGTTACTCAACTTGAAATCGCCATTACCAGCACATTTGGGAGATCGTCAGCAAAGTTTTATTGGCAGAACAGTGTTACCACAGACACCAGTGAAGTTAAGTGTGGAAGGAGTTCAACCGTTTCACATCGAGGTGACTTTGCCGGGTGAGAAAGTTAATGGTGTAAATAACGGAGCAATAAAGAAGACTAATTGTGATGATGATAATTACAATGCCTAAATGATTATTTATTAATTGCTCGCGGCTGTGTGATATTTGCCTGGAGAAATTAAGTGTTTTGGCTTATCGATAAAGTTCACCAGATGTTTTGGGAAGGTCATACTTGTTTAACAGTTCTGTTTATATTTTTCAGTCACGTGGCAGAATTATGTTTGCACCCTTTTAATAACGATCAAAAACCGGTGGATAAAAGTACCTGAGAATTTTCAATACTTGGAATAATATACTAAATACCGTTAAATGTTTGCGCTCTTCAATACAAGATTCGTGTATATTCCTCTGCTGATATTATAATAAGTTACACGGCCTTCCCAACACTTTTATGAACTAGAATGCTGAGCTGGTGTTTTCTTCTATGCTCGGCTATTTTTATACAAGAAAAATTCTTTTTCTTTATTAAATTAAATCTTTATTAAATTTCTTCATAATTATAGTTTCCCTTCTTCTTTAATTGCATATCAGGGGCAAAACTTGCACCTTCAAAGGACCCGCGTTTACATTCTTTTTTAGAAGTATGTTAGTGAATGCTGACCTAAACATTATGCAAACAAACGAGTTTTACAACCAAAATAAAAATATATTAACTTTGGTTAGCGCAGCTGCGTTTTTGCAGAAGAACAAAAGCTATTGGGATTCAACCTTTCTTTTCTCCCTTCTTGCTTCTGGAAGTTTAAGCTGCTTGGCGGTGTGACACGTTGAAAAACCGGCTTTCATTGATTTGTGAGAACCCATCCTGTTCCTAATACAAACAAGTAATATTTTTATCGTGTTTGCTATAGATTAATTAGAGAATTAAGTGTTGCAAAAAATAATTTTAATTTTGTAATATTCAATGCTGTTGTCTACGACAAAAATTAGAAAGTTCACGTAGTGCATTTTTTTGCACTCCTAGTACAATGATTCTGTCTCGCCCTTTGCACTTTCATGAATATAAAGAGCCTACTGAATGCGAACACTTATGTATTAGAAAGATTAGGGCTTATTCAAGGCGTCAGAAACAGAAATACTATGTTTCAAATTCTTTTTTTAGAAAATAATTTTTGTTTGAAAGACATGAACTCAAATCTTGATAGGAGAGGTTAGATTCTATTTTAAGGACGTATCCAGTTGAACATATGGCCTAGGGGCCACACGCAACTTGTATATTAAGTTTTAGAGGGACTTCAAGGCAGAGCCAGAGCCGTTTAAGAGGGGATGGAACTGGGGCACCGGAGGGGGGGGGTGCGGCTGGGGGATTGCCCATTTTAATCAAAAATTTCAGTTTTATTTGGCTTTTTTTGCTTATATCTGAGTCGGAAAGGAGCACTGTAATTAGTTTATCCCCGGGCACCAACAACCCTAGAAACGGCTCTGGGCCGAACAATAAGTCATTTAAGTTATTACGTCATGTGTTTTACTTTTCTGAATTAGGTCTTCGACTTGATATTAAAGAACTAATGTGATTGATAATACCCAGCAGCAAATTTTACCTACCTAGCATGCACTTAGCATAAGAAATGCTTCGAACAGTGCTTTCCCTCGTCTGGTTTTCAAATTCAAACCTGAATTTAAACCTAGTCCTGGATTGTTTTGAGGTTTACGATTCTTTGACTACAAGGTATTCATTTCTTTGTCGTTTTTTATGTGCTAAAGTCATGAAAGTGGAATTAGGCAGATGTCTGGGTTTCTTTGAGCAAAAGTCTGGGTTTCTTTTATAATTAAACATACTTTTTTTTTTGACTGGATTGAAGGTCAATTAAAACAAGATCACAAAAAATCCAATTACAGTTAAACTTACATCCATCCTAGAGCAGAGTAGGGGATTTTTAACTATTCCATAGAGTAGAAATAGCATAGGTTGGTCCTGATTTGGTTACCGGCGATTATCTTAAGTGTTAGGATATATTTTTATCGCTATGATTTTGTATATATTGTTTCTATAAATCCTATTCGTTAGATATAATGTTTCTACTCAATCAAAATCTAAATCTCTCTTTTTATCAGAAATTTTAAGTATATAACCTCACTTGTTAATTAAATAAGACACCTGAGATTAATGAGATGCGCTGATTTGAAAATTCAAACAAAAATCTAGTTAAAAGTTGTCAACATCCTCGAACTGAGACCGTTGTTTTGAAATGTGAATCCCGCAATCTGATTTTATTTGTGAATTTACGGGTTTCAGGAGAGGGTGTGGCACCTCAGTTAAACTGCTACTGCCAGTTTTTTATTTTGGTAAATCCGATTGCTGTAGGCGCCATGGGCGCCTACAGGGGGAGGGGTGACTGGAAATTTGAGATAACAACGTAATTATGTGGAAACCAAAGAAATGAGAGCCGAATAGGGAAAAAGCATGGGAAAAAAGTGTGTTGACCCATGGTTGGCTGCTTGCCAATAGGTTTTGACCCTTAATAAGGGTAATGTAAGTTCTAATTTGTGATTGAGTGACCCCTCTC